>NW_027210867.1:0-30000 GCF_029030835.1 Brachyistius frenatus
TTCACCCCTTCACCCCCTTCACCCCTTCACCCCCTTCATCCCCTTCCCCCTTCATCCCCTTCACCCCGTTCACCCCCTTCACCCCGTTCACACCTTTCACCCCCTTCACCCCCTTCACCCCTTCACCCCTTCACCCCCTTCACCCCCTTCACCCCGTTCACCCCCTTCACACCGTTCACCCCCTTCACCTTGTTCACCCCGTTCACCCCCTTCACCCCGTTCACCCCGTTCACCCCCTTCACACCGTTCACCCCCTTCATCCCCTTCACCCCCTTCACCCCCTTCACCCGCTCCATCCCGTTCAACCCCTTCATCCCGTTCACCCCTTCACCCCCTTCACCCCTTCCCCCTTCACCCCTTCATCCTTCACCCGTTCAACCCCTTCATCCCTTTCAACCCCTTCATCCCCTTCACCCCGTTCACCCCCGTCACCCCGTTCACACCTTTCACCCCCTTCACCCCCTTCACCCCCTTCACCCGCTCCATCCCGTTACCCCTTCATCCCTTTCAATCCCTTCATCCCCTTCACCCCGTTCTCCCCCGTCACTCCCGTTCTCTCCTTTCTCCCCCTTCACCCCCTTCACCCCTTCACCCCCTTCACCCCTCTTCTCTCCTCTTCACCCCTTCTCTCTCTCTCCTTCACACCTCTCTCACCCCCTTCACCTCGTTCACCCCTCTCTCTCTCCCTTCACCCCGTTCACCCCGTTCACCCCCTTCACCCCGTTCACCCCGTTCACTCCCTTCACACCGTTCACCCCCTTCATCCCCTTCACCCCCTTCACCCCCTTCACCCGCTCCATCCCGTTCAACCCCTTCATCCCTTTCAACCCCTTCACCCCGTTCACCCCCTTCACCCCTTCACCCCTTCACCCGTTCACCCCTTCACCACCTTCACCCCGTTCACCCCGTTCACCCCCTTCACACCGTTCACCCCCTTCACCCCCTTCACCCCCTTCACCCCCTTCACCCCGTTCACCCCCTTCACCCCTTCACCAGTTGGTTTGCAGGGTTTGATTCTGGATGACACCTGGTTGGTTTGTTCACTGACAGAGAAATAAAGTTTATTCAAACAAGATGAGCTCAGTGTTGACAAAAAGAGGAAAATGTGCCCCCATCGAACCGTGAAGATGTGAAGTTTCCCGTGACACCCCTATTATGCCGTTACTATGGTGACTGTTACAGCAACATCAACAGCTTTTAAAGAGAGAAATTATTTTATAATGACGATTATTCTTTACGCAGGTACACAAAATATCAGAAACTATAACCTTCTCCTCGTCCAACAGTCAGCTGTCAGTCTCCCTCCACGTCTGTCCAGACTCATATTACATATGTAGTGAAGACTTTCCAGAGCACAAAGTTGTTGCCATGACAACGGACGATGCTTCAAAACATGGATGTTGCTACCGATTCTAAAACTTTGGTTAAAAACTAAATTCCCTCACGGCGTCGCTGATGATGAGAAACACACGATGCCTCGGCGCTGTGGCGATGACAGTGACCACTAATCTGGTGTGTTCGCTGCACTCACACTGAAGGAGCTGCAGGAGTCACACTGCATTTCCCAGAATGCACTTCTCCATAAATATGTGCTGTACACCACCTGCTGTCAGAAGGAGGAACTGCTACGATGACGTCTTTATTGAGAAACAGTGCAAACTTTAAAAAAAAAAATAGATACAACTTTTTTGAAAGAATTTACTCCATTCAGATAAAAAAAATATATAAAATCAGCAGTTAAATATATAAGTTTGAATTTTAATCAAAATTATTCACCGCTCATTGAGACACATTTTGTCGTTATTGGACTGGTGTTTTGTCTTTTATTTAGGGGCTTGAAAGTGATGTGTTTCCTCTGTTTGGTGGTAAATGTTCCTCTCCCTCCTCCCTGTGTTTGTAACATGGCTGCGCGACTCTGAAAAATGAGCTCAGCCTGACCTCTAGTGGTCAAAGAGCGCTACTGCAGAATCGTACCAGTTCTAAGTGAGTCCAAATATCAGAAGAATAAATAGTGCAGAATTTTTTTTTAGATTGAAATAATTAAGGTATCACACAGTTGATGAGGTGTTATTATGACCATTGTTATTTTAAAATGCTTTTACACATTCAAGTTTAATACAGACGTTTAATACAGAGCTATTATAACAAAATCAGTGAGCATCAACGTGCTTCCACTGCATCATATTTCATGTTCTGTATATTTCGACTGACATTTTCTGTTGATGCTATATTACATAATGATGTTACAGTTTATATATATTTTGTCTGTTTTCCAGGTGCTGCAGTCGGCCAAGGAGCAGATTAAATGGTCCATACTGAAATAACCACCAGACACAATTAGGATTCTCTAGAAAGCTCTAGTGAGTCTCTCTCGTCCCAAAGCTTTTTATTTTTACAGGGTCAAACGAAAGGGAGGGTCGTTCTCCGCCTGTCGACCAATAGGCTGCCTCATACAGCGACTAACCTGCCAGTAAATGGATGTTTCTGGTTTCCTGTGTGCAGCATTTTGTTACGCTGTGTGTGACATGTATTTATTGTATTTGGCTTTGGATTGACGTTAGCATGTAGAGATGTCATTTAGCAGGCCAAATGACACACAGCTCACTTATTATTATCATTATTATCTAGACTTATCAATACAAAGGCTGGAAAGCTGAACGGTGATCCAGTGCTTTTATTTTGGAGGAGCAGATTGATCACTCTTACTCGCAGGAAGAAGAGGAGGCAGCAGGATTTATTTGAGCTGTTTTATTGGTGACATGGAAAAGTTTAAAAATGATCTCCTCTTTGTGATTCAGTCCACGTTCTGATAAATCTGAGGATAATACACATAAATTATCGAAGAGGACCGTTTGAGGCCAACAAGCTGAAATGATCTGAATCATGTCACACAACCAGCGCGGTACCAAACTCGGCTGCACATCAAATGTTTCAGACTCTGACTGTTTTCTGGCTCCTTCAACAACAGTCACGTGTTTTTTTGTGTGTTTTTTTTAAAAGACTGTCAGGAATGTAATGACGCTTTATGACACTAAGTAAATGTTATCAGTATGTGGAAAAGGAAATATGTTGCTGATGCACAGAATGCAATTCTGCCCTTAAGGAAAAAACAATATCTGTACATAGAAAAGAGTTTTAGAGTCAAGGGGAAGTTAAAGAAGGTGAAAAACTGCCAGTTGTAAAGAATAACATCTATTTTACTGTTACAACGTGACTTAGAGATGTTAATAGATATTTAATATTTTCTTAGTTGATTAAGAGAAAAAAAGCCAAAGACAAACTAATTATTTTCTTTACATTTGGATGTTGCTGAAACAAACTGAGATTTTGTCTGAGACTTATAATAAAACTCTATATTTGTCCTGGTTTCAAAAAGTCTTCTTATTCATCCTTTATTTATTTCTATTATTGATTTTTATAATGAATATATCAAAGTATATTATTTATTCATTTTTAGCAGAAACCTGTGAAATCTTCATGTAGCACGTGAGGAAGTCAGTCAGAAGGTCAGAGGTAGAACCACGTGTCCTCTGTGCCAATCACGACTCAGGATATACCACCCTTCTGAATATTAATGAGCTCCGGGGTTGTAGGTGTGGTCAGAGATGTTACTGGTTGAAAACTGGTGACGTCAGGAGACGTATGCTTGCCCCCCCCAGCCAATAGTTCGTTCTGGTTTTATTCCCAATGATGTGATTGGCTGGTTCTTTCAGCCGCCTGCAGCTCATCTCCAAACACATAAATCCAATTTAAAATGAAGATTAAAGCGTTGAATTAAAGGTGCAGCTACCAATAATAATTAATAATAATACAAAATATTATGAAACAATACAGTATAACATTTTTAAAATATTGGTCCTCTCTTTCTGATGTGACCAATCTTAATGGTATTTAAAATAAATCTCTGGCTTAAAAAAAAAATGTAATTATTTATTTATTTAGTTTAATGTTAGAGAACATTTTATTAATAAAATCCGGAAGGAGCTCTTTCTGTCCTCCACAGTTTTACATCCTGTGTGGTTTTGTTTGTTGGCAGTGCAGCTGGCTGTTTGTTTCAGGTTTTATCTACAGATGAACCCTGCAGCCTTAAAACATAAAAGTAATTAGATAACATGACGTATCCGTCACTGTTTCTTTCGGAGGGTTCTTCCTGTTTTAATGGACATTTTCCTTATGTCAGCAGCTTTGTCGGAACTGTTTTGTTCCTCTCTGTAACTCTGTGAAAGGGCTAATTCTGTGTTTTGCCGTTTTGTAAATAGAAGTTGAGTTGACCATTTTTGTTTTCCAGCCGTGCGTAAAGGCGCATGCGTAGCCCGGCTAGCTCAGTCGGTAGAGCATGAGACTCTTAATCTCAGGGTCGTGGGTTCGAGCCCCACGTTGGGCGTTCAGCTATTTTTCTTGTCATGTGCAACAGCATGATCTCTCACCTGCGTGAGGCTCAGTTACACATCACGTTACAGACCCACATTTATCCTTTCAGGAACACAAAGCATAAAATATTCCATGATGAAAACATTAGAATTAACTATACTATACGAACTCACTACATATAATATATGTTAAACTACTGTGTTACATATTGTGTTTTATAAACAACTCACATAAATTTACAAAACACGCTTTCATACTGTGTATTATAAATGTGGGGATTCAGATATTCTGCCTATGACACCTTGAGGAGGGCAAGATGGCCCAAATTCTTTTTTTCAATTAAGCAATTTATTAAGAAATCTGACAACAATTACAACTGGTATTAATGTTGAAATGTTTATTATTTAACATTGTAACACTAGAGCTGGGCAATAAGGGGAAAATCAAGTCACAATATTTTTGACCAAATACCTTGATAGATATTAGCAGTCTGGCGAGTTCAGAAAATGACAAATCCAAAATCTGAGACGATACCTGGTCTCATATCACAATATCGACATTACATCCATGTATCACTCAGCTCTAATCAATGAAAGAAAATAAACATAAAACAATATACAGAAATAATAGTGTCCAGTGGCCTCTGTAGAGGGACAGGAGCCCAGCATTTATTGCACATGTTGTGGTTACTTTGCTGGTCAGTTTTCGGACTGAAGCTGGAGCAGCAGAGAAGATGCTGACACTCAGAGCCTGCGGCGCAGCAACCAGCACAGGCACTGGAGAGGATGCAGTCAAAATAAAAGACGTGCATCCCTATGAAAACGTCCTCCCGAGCACCCCTAGTGGTGTAGTCATAAACTACACACAGCTGGTAGCCCGGCTAGCTCAGTCGGTAGAGCAGGAGACCCTTAAACTCAGGTCGTGAGTTCGAGCCCCACGTTGGGCGCACAGTGACGTCATGTGAAACAAAATGATCTTACGCTACAGTCCATGAGCTCCAGCTGGTTGGTACAAATAGGACCTACTCGGTAGAGCAGCGGTTCACAAACACCTCTAAAACTACGACTTTAGGTTCCACAAGTTGTTTTTCTACTTTTACCTGTTGGGATGTCATGGACACCTGGAGAGCTGTTGAGGACACACGGCTTGCTCACCCTTCAGTGAATGGGTGTTGTTAGGGTGGTGCATGGTGTGGGTGGGTGTTTATCTCTTTGGGGAGGGATTTCAGGACTGCATCCAAGAATCTTGAGATTCTCAATAATTACTTTCTATCTTATTTATATTTAAAACATTTTTACATCACAGTTGAACTGCATATTATGTACTATATCTGTATGACATGGAGTTTTAGTTTTGGGGGGGAAATATGACCACAATCCCACAGTCTCCATAAAAAACGTAGACCAATTGACACAGAGATCTGAAGTCATCATGTTCCCTCTGCGCATAAACAAAATATTATTAAGTTACATATTACGTAGTACAGTAAAACATTGAAGACCATCATGATTATGCATCCCAGCACATTTCCACGCTTCGTCCAGATTTAACCAGAAACAAAGTGCTTCTGCTGCATAAAGCTGCTCTGAGACAATGAAGGTTTCAATATTAAAAAAAAAAAAAAATCGACCCCTTTTCATGTTCCAGTAATAAATCCGTGTCTGACATGATGACGCTATATACGTCTATGTTGATATCTGATGCGCAGCCCGGCTAGCTCAGTCGGTAGAGCATGAGACTCTTAATCTCAGGGTCGTGGGTTCGAGCCCCACGTTGGGCGCAGACTTTTACTGGTGAGTCACTTCTGGTAGAACGGTCTGTTGTGGGTACAAGAAATACATTATGTTTACAATGAAACAGCTTGAAGGGTTTCCACCTTGTAAACTTGATGTGTTACTTCAGCCTGCTAAATGTTCAACGAAGTACACTAAATAATACAACAACCCTCCTTTTACATCAGTAACAGTGAGGAAGCATCAGCAGCAACATATAGTTAAAGTATGAAAGTGAATGTCCTGCTTTGACTGATAAACTGAGATCATCGGAATATTTATTCAAATGAAACCAGGTGAGAAGTTTGGAGGGAAAAGTCAGAGACATGTGATCTGCGAGCTGCCGTTTGTATGACGTCAGCAGACACACAGGTTGGTTACAGCTTCTTATTTTATTACCTGAACAGGAAGTAAAGCTTCAGGTAAATGAGGTGGTGGAGTTCACTGAGATGTGGTGGAGTGGAAAGAGAGAGTAGCATCACATGGAAAACACTCAAGTAAAGTACAAGTACCTACAAACTGTAGGTGTACTTGGTTACTTTCCACTGTCTTGTTCCTGAGTACGTTTATTTATTCATGCATTAAATGATTTATTTGTTGATCATTTTGTTTTGGGCCTCCGGAGTGCTGAGAGCAAGTTCAGCATGTCAGTCTGAAGTGAAGATCACATGCACGCACTCAGGCCTCCATCTGGTGGTCAACAGCTGTCATTGCAGCAACTAATAGCAGCAGTCGGATCAGCACCAACTTAATTACTGTGTACACTTCATTTTCTTCTTTCAGGTCATTTTGTTTGTGTAATAGGTTAAAACGCTAAATGTTAAGCTTTTATTAATGAAACAGATATCACTGTAAAGAACTACTCTGACAGAGTTGACTTGAAGGCATCGTGGATTTACTCCACCTTGACAGTAGATGGCGCTCTCGCCTTTCTGTGGATCAGACTGAGGACCGGAGTTTCCTTTCAAGCCCAATTGAGTCAGAAATAAGACGGCGCCGGCTTGATGAAGATTCATCGTGTGTCTCTGCATAACTTCACAGGTACTTTAAAACATTTGAAAACACGTTTAAAACTCTGTAGTTGACCCTCACATGAAGGTGAATGATTGAGGAACCACTCTGCCGTGTTTTGGGATGTCATGTTTTAGTGTGCAGTTAATGGAGGGCGCGGTATATGTAGTTTCTTAAAAAGTCTTACTGCCTTTTCATTATTCAAAATGAAGTTATCATCAATATCTTTATTTTAGTTTTTCACATGAGTCGTTAAGTTATCAATTTATAATAAAATGTTCCTTTTTTTTTTAAACCTTTATTTATTCAAAAATCAAATGGATGATGGATGGATGGATGGATGATGCACAATTCATCATTAAAATCATCTGTATACCTGCTACCTGCAAAAGAGGGAGGGGCTAATGCTCCTTTAGAACGCCCTGCCCCCATATAAGGTAGGTGTGGTCTTCATATGTGCCGTAGTATGTACAATCATATACATTAAATGTTGTTTTGCACTGCGGAGTGTCGGACAGGTGTGTTCTATGAATCATTCTGTGTGGTGTGCACGTGGTACCTTCAAAGAAACCATGGTAACACATGCATAGGCCACAGAAAGTTAATATGCAAAATTAAACAAAATTCTAATCTCTTAATGTAAAACGCTGTAAAAGAGCGAACAAGTGGAAGAGTGCGGTCAAAATTCAAAAAGGATTGAAGCAGGACTGAATGTTGTTGTTCAGTTTTCTACTGTGTGAAAAAAGGCCCCATAAATCTACTTTTATATTCAGTTTTGTAAAACAATAAACCGTAGAGCTTCTACCCATTTTAATATGTTTAAATATTATTATTTTATTCTAAGTAGCAGTCACGGCGGGCATGTGTTTGGATCCGGTCAGTTCGCTCTACAGAGGAGGTTTAAAGAGAGATGGAAAATATGTCTCAGAGGGGTGTAAGGACTGGCTTCTGACTCGCTGCTGACTCAACAGAAAAAAGCTCATCATCATCAGCATCATCATCATCATCATCCTCTCTCAGATGGCCTGGCTTTCATCAAGGCAGGTGGACACAGAGCTTTTTATACAGAAGGTCAGCTGGAAATGACTCATCCTGTTGGGTTTGGCATTGAGGTGTGTGTGTGCGTGTGTGTGTGTGCGCGTGTGTGTCCACTGTCCACTGTCTTCTGTCTACTGCTCCATCCTTCATTCATGGGATAGAAGTGATGGTGTCTCAGTGTGTGTGTGTGTGTGTGTGTGTGTGTGTGTGTGTGTGTGTGTGCGCCCATATCCTGCCTGCTCTATATATCGTACTGCGCAGCCACACACTCTGCGATTGGCTGGAAGGAATTTTTATACAGCTGCTGATTGGTCAGCGTGGTGACAGTGACAGATTGGCCTCCTGCTGATTGGCCGATCAGACTGTGATGTCAGTGAATGATGGTTGGATGACAGAGGGGGAGAGAGAGAAAGTGGGCAGGACTAACAATGGTAAAGAGACCCAGCTTTAACATTGGAGAGAGAGAGAGAGAGAGAGAGAGAGAGAGAGAGAGAGAGAGAAAGGGTGTGTGTGTGGAGGTGTGGGGGTGGGGGTGGGGGTGTGTGTGTAAACAACTGTTTACTGTCTGTTTGTTTGATTTTAGATGAAAAATTCCAAAGAGAATAAAATGAGTGAAAACACGTCTCCACCAACTCCAGTCTGCCGACCATGAAACCTTTTAAAGGTCCATGTGGACAGTTTTCAGTCTGACATCATCTTCTCTCTCCGACCCCTCGACCTCCTGCTCTCACCCTTCATGTCTCACTGTTGCAGCTCTTTATATTCTTTTCATGTTGTTCCCATAAGAAGACAAAAGTCACCAATAATTTAATTTGTGTCTCAGTGTGTTCAGACTGTGGACATCCATCCATCATCCATCCATCCATCCATCCATCCATCCATCCATCCATCCATTCATCCATCATCCATCTTGTGAATATATTAAAAACATGTATAAAGGTAAAGCAGTTGTCTGTCCCACACTGATGTGACTTTTTAACTTTCCATTCGGCCTCTCTCAGTCTGACTAAGTCTTCTGGCTGAAGGACGAATGAGCCACGGTAACGTTGGACACCATGATTTTACGGAGTGAGGACATCCAGGCTGATGAAATGTTTCAGGGACTCCTGTGATTGACGGCTCTGTCTCTGCTGCTGTAATACTGTAATGTCTTTTAGCGTGACACGTCTGCTTTATTCCTAAAGCATCGGTGCAACATTACGAAGACGCGATGACGTCTCAGCTCTCCATCAGGCTTGTCTCTGCACGGCCAAACGTTCGGCCTGCAAACCATCACCTTTAATGGGATGTGGACATGTAATTATAGTATTCTTCTACAGCAGGCTCCAGCTGCAAGCCCCGCTGTAAAAATGTATTAGCACCTTCAAAACGCCAAGCCTCCGACAACATCAGGACTCGAGTGACAGCAGAGGAGTCGCTGCCAGCAACAGCAGGCAGCCGCAGCCTCCAGAGAGACCAGGAGACCCCAGAAAAATCTGAAACTCCCCAAAGACCCCGAGCGTACCCTCTGAAAACCTCCCTAAAGGACGCAAATGCTTTTCTGCTTTATTGGTGAGAGTTAAATAAGAAGATTAATATTATTGTCGCAAGAGCCAGCAGCTCGTTAGCTTAGCTTAGGATGAAGCAGGGGTCAACGTTAACCTGGCTGTGTCCAGAGGTAACAATCACATATACAACTACAGAAACAAGACATTATATAGTTTCCTGCTGTTTGAGGTTGGAAATGATAATTCAGCACTGAATGTTGATGATACAAACAACAGAGTGAATACGTGAATAAATAGTGAATACGTGTATTTCTCAAAATGTCCTTTTAATTAGAGCTCCAGAAATCCTCTGCAAGTATTCAGACACCTTCAGAAATCTCTGTAAATGCGGAGACCGTATTAGAAGCCATGACTCCATCTAAACGTTGAACTCCAACCAGTTCAACAGGCCCAGAAACATCCGTCCAGAACATCCAAGAACCTGCAGAACCGCCTTCCTGCAAATCTCAAGGAAAACTTCTGTAACCTCTGCAGATATTTCTGAAAGTGAATCCAACAAAACTTTGAATTCAGTGAGTTCAACAGGCTTAGAAACTTCTAGAAACCCAACAGACAGAAAGCTCTTCAGAAGTTACATCACGTTAACAAACGTATGTTAACAGATTGTTCTCATGCTCTAATGGAGTTCAACCACTTCTGCACCATAAAGAGTTAAAAACATGATCCCGTACCGATCCGGGCCCAAACTGGGCCTCATCGCCGAACTCCCATCATTCCCCATCCGGCCGTAAAAAGAGAAACACAACACATGGCCTTCATTCTGCCGGGCTGCACGCCTCCTTTTCAAATAAATATAAACTAAATAAACAGAACCGGGTCCTGGCTGGAGTGGGCCGAGGGGCCTCCGATGCCCCCATCTGGCAAAAGATCATCTGTGTTCCGCAAGATGAATCGCTCAATATTAAGAAAACATCCAGCGTGAGTGCACACACACACACACACACACACACACACACACACACACACACACACACACACACACACACACACACACACACACACACACACACACACACACACACACACACACACATACAGCTCCACACCCGACTGTGCAGAACTCCCCACTGAAAACCCAACTCAGCGGGCGTTTCTCCTCCTGACTCTAAACTGTCTTGGAAAGGTTTGGAGTGAAATCACAGTTTAAACTTCACTGTAAACCTGAAGCGCTGCTGTATTCCTGAATTTAAAACTCATTCTAACCTTCACACACACACACACACACACACACACACACACACACACACACACACACACACACACACACACACACACACACACACACACACACACACACACACACACACACACACACACACACACACGTTATAAATGATGCCCATGTGCTTGAAAAAACAAACGTGCTTCATGCAGGATCTCAGCGCTCTGATTGGAGAAACACAAATCCAGCCAACAGAAAAACACACAGCTGCAATTAAGAAAAGTCATTTATCCCAATGTGAAGGTAAACATGTAGAGACAGCTGCGTGATGAATGGAGGGGGGAACTACGCCACATCATCTTTGACTTTCAGCGCCAAAAAGCTCTTAACCAATTCCACATAAGTCTTTTTACATTTTTTGAATAAATTCAAAGATCGTGGCTGCTGATATAAACTATGACAGAAACAGAAACTTCACTAATACTTCCACGTCCAGGTGAAACAGGTCAGGAGATTCTGAAGCCATTTTTCTTTATTTCTGTTCTTCTGTTCTTCTGTTCTTCTCCTTATTAAAACTGGAATATTTATTTTCATTCCAGTGATCATTAAAGTCAAACTTTGTTTAATTAAAATCAAACTTTCTTTCATTAAAGTTAAACTTTGTTTCATTAAAATCAAACTTTCTTTCATTAAAATCAAACTTTCTTTCATTAAAATCAAACTTGTCACAGTTCAATCATCACTACTAATAAACATCCATTTATTAGTATTTATTAGTAGTGTGTTGAGCAGATTTATTGAGAGTCTTGTTGGTTTTATATTTCTGTTAACCTGCAATGCTTTACTTATTATTGATCAGTTATTAATGGTGCATGGTAGACAGTGGTCATTTGTGCAGCTTCTTTTTCTGACCACTAGGTGATGCAAACAGCCAGTGACAGCAGTCATTGATACCACAGACACAGTGGTATATAAATACATAAATTAATATATATATATAAATGTGACTTTTAGAGAGTAGATAGTGATTCAGACTGAAGCAGCCGGAGGATTCTGAACATGTAACAGAGATTTCACCGAACTCACATCATGTGGAAGAAGAACTGATGGAGGTCTGAATATGAATCTCTGAAGCTTTACGAAAACTTCTATAATTAATTCATTTAACATTGCTGACTTTCTAAATAGTTTTAGTAAATTAGTGTGACTTGTGTTGCTTGCATCATTTCTACTGTTGTTGTCTATTTCAAATTGTTTTGCAATGAATGTCTTCAGGTCTTTTTCTCTTGATGAGTCAGCAGACAAACTAATTTACCGTTTTAGAGTCAGTCAGACATAAAAATACTTATGATGTCACACAAACGAGCAGCAGCAGGATGCTCAAATTATAGTTAGTTAGAGACTGGTGTGTGTGTGTGTGTGTGTGTGTGTGTGTGTGTGTGTGTGTGTGTGTGTGTGTGTGTGTGTGTGTGTGTGTGTGTGTGTGTGTGTGTGTGTGTGTGTGTGTTAAGAGAGGGAGATTGGTTTATGGAAAACTGGTAAGAGTTTATCATGGCGATGTTGTTACCATGACGTTGTGTTGTCAAGACGACCGTGCGTGGCACCATAATCAACACACACACACACACACACACACACACACACACACACACACACACACACACACACACACACACACACACACACACACACACACACACACACACACACACACACACACACACACACACACACACACACACACACACACACACACACACACACATACACACAGTCATCTGAATGGCTGCTCGTTCTGCTTGTCTAAAATGACCAAAGGGTGTCCAGGACAAAGAGGCAGTGACAGACCTGTGATTGGTCATGGCAGACTTTGACTGACATGTGATGGCAGCTGGGTGGAGTGAGTGAGTGTGTGTGTGTGTGTGTGTGTGTGTGTGTGTGTGTGTGTGTGTGTGTGTGTGTGTGTGTGTGTGTGTGTGTGTGTGTGTGTGTGTGTGTGTGTGTGTGTAAAAGTAAGCGAGTATGAAAACGAGGAGCTGCAGACTGACTTTCTAAACTTCTCTTGTTAACTCCTTTCAGAGTCTGAACTTCAACTACTTTTAGTTCTTTATTTTAAGCTGAAGCTTCCACTTCACCTCATTCAACATCTCCGCTCTATTTGTTCTTTAACCCTCTTCAGTTTTCTTTAAAAAAAAAAATGTCTTTGTTATTTGTTTAATCCATTGTGATGTGATGGTCTTCCTCCATTCATAGTGTGTAGTTGACTCCATTGTGTTGTGCAGAGAGGAAGCTGCACATCCCTCTCACTAACTTGTGATATTTGATCTTGTTTTCAGTCTTTCTGCCATCTCAGGTTTTCTGTAGGAGGACCTCGGCTCTCCGACCTCTGACCCTTTAAGACTTGTTTGTGGCTGATATAGTTTGCTGATATAGTTTTGTTGTTATCAGTCTTTTGCAGAGAGGAGAATATTTACTTGAGGGACATTTTCACTTGTAATATGTTTGATTGTTTCTCTTTAGCAGGTCAATTTAACTCTTGTAGAAGTGCAGCTGAAGCAGCAGTGGATGCTGACAGATGGATTCTAATGTTGGGATCAGATCAACCTGGTCTAATGTTGGGATCAGATCAACCTGGGTCTAATGTTGGGATCAGATCATCTGGGTCTAATGTTGGGATCAGATCCACCTGGGTCTAATGTTGGGATCAGATCCACCTGGTCTAATGTTGGGATCAGATCCACCTGGGTCTAATGTTAGGATCAGATCCACCTGGGTCTAATGTTAGGATCAGATCCACCTGGGTCTAATGTTAGGATAATGTTGGGATCAGATCCACCTGGGTCTAATGTTTGGATCAGATCCACCTGGGTCTAATGTTAGGATCAGATCCATCTGGGTCTAATGTTTGGATCAGATCCACCTGGGTCTAATGTTAGGATCAGATCCACCTGGGTCTAATGTTAGGATCAGATCCATCTGGGTCTAATGTTTGGATCAGATCCACCTGGGTCTAATGTTAGGATCAGATCCATCTGGGTCTAATGTTAGGATCAGATCCATCTGGGTCTAATGTTAGGATCAGATCCATCTGGGTCTAATGTTAGGATCAGATCCATCTGGGTCTAATGTTTGGATCAGATCCACCTGGGTCTAATGTTAGGATCAGATCCACCTGGGTCTAATGTTAGGATCAGATCCACCTGGGTCTAATGTTAGGATCAGATCCATCTGGGTCTAATGTTAGGATCAGATCCATCTGGGTCTAATGTTAGGATCAGATCCACCTGGGTCTAATGTTTGGATCAGATCCACCTGGGTCTAATGTTTGGATCAGATCCACCTGGGTCTAATGTTAGAAATCTCTGACTTTCCTCCAAGCTCCTCGATTCCTCATGAAAATGTATATCTTTAAAAACAGGATATGCAGCAGGCTGTTTGGACAGTAAAACTCAGATTTTATAGATTTATTTCAGACTCAGGATTTGGTGCTTCAGCAGCAGGAGGATACGGGATTGAAGGAAAAAATTAATCTACATTTTCCCCAAATTCTACACTTTCAACAATGAGAGCAAATTACTTTCTGAAGTTTTGTTGTTCATTCATACAGTTTTATTAAAAAGTGTCTTTAAATTCGACACATCACGCTGAAATCACTGTGGTTTCTGCTCCATAGCTCAGAATCTGTTTTCATGAAGATGAAGATAAAATTATAGCTTTATTGACATCATTGGAATGAAAGATTTATTATTGTAAACAAACTACACAGAAACACAAACAGTAACCTGAGCAGGTCCAGATGATGAGGATGATGAGGATGATGAGGATGGTGGCAGCTCTTACCAGAGTGATTGACAGATAAGAGTGTGTGTGTGTGTGTGTGTGTGTGTGTGTGTGTGTGTGTGTGTGTGTGTGTGTGTGTGTGTGTGTGTGTGTGTGTGTGTGTGTGTGTGTGTGTGTGTGGGTGGGTGGGTGGGTATAATTTATGAGCATAATACAGCTAATTGCAACCACTTGTTAAAGGCTGAGGTCTGCATCTCATCTTATGTCATACACACACACACACACACACACACACACACACACACACACACACACACACACACACACACACACACACACACACACACACACACACACACACACACACACACACACACACTGTCATTTTTCGCTGCATAAACGTAGAGCCAATCATTAAGCTACAACTCTTTGAGAGGCATATATCACACACACACACACACACACACACACACACACACACACACACACACACACACACACACACACACACACACACACACACACACACACACACACACACACACACACACACACACACACACACAGACATATTACAACACACATACACATACATTCACACACACACCATCATGTTCCAGCTAATCATGAGCCAGTGTTCATTTATAATCAATCTTAGACATTGACAGCCGCTGTAAATAAACAGACCTGTGTGTGTGTGTGTGTGTGTGTGTGTGTGTGTGTGTGTGTGTGTGTGTGTGTGTGTGTGTGTGTGTGTGTGTGTGTGTGTGTGTGTGTGTGTGTGTGTGTGTGTGTGTGTGTGTGTGTGTGTGTGTGTGTGTGTGTGATTTCCATGTGGCTTGTGTGAAATGGGAAGCAGGAAAGAAGTCCCGGCATCTATTCATCACTCTGACCGCGTTACGTCCACGTGCCGTGATTCACCTACTCAATCTGTGTGTGTGTGCGTGTGTGTGTGTGTGTGTGTGTGTGTGTGTGTGTGTGTGTGTGTGTGTGTGTGTGTGTGTGTGTGTGTGTGTGTGTGTGTGTGTGTGTGTGTGTGTTACACCCTCTGATTGGTTATAATGTTTAACACATGGCTGTAGAGTTGAATCTCACTTTCCCACCCACATACACACATTCACACACATGAAGTGTTTGTTGAGGTCCACGACTGTTCACCAAACCGATCGTCAGATTCCTCATTTCAAATCATACAGAGATGAAGACATGACAATAAATCTGCAAAACCCACCATGAACGATCAATAAGCTGTTAATGAGTCAAACTACAATGTTTACACTCCACTGTAAGAATGAGCAGCAACGCAGAGCTGTTGAGGGTCTCCTCAATTTCTCTAGTGAAAGAAGAACTACTGAAACTCAGACATTAAAATTAGTCACTCTACAAAATAATTATAACTGGCAGGTCAGTTTAATCATTTTTCTGTGTATGGTAAATAAATGGTCTCAAAAACACTTTACAGTTTCCTTTACTTCACTCACACATTCACACCAATGACGACGGAAGGCGCTCGCCTGCCTTTTGGAGCAACTGCTAACCTTTTGATTACTGCAGCACCATCTGAGCTACACACACCACGGGGCGCTGCAGAGAGGACGTAGACAGTTTGCCTATAACTTTTATCCCAAACATGTTTTTTTCCCTTCAATAAAGAACAGTAGATTCGGTTGCTGTTGTTCTTGGACATGTTGCCTCGCTGCTGTTGGAACTTCTATAAAAACAGGGTTGTATGTGCTTTAAGGTGGACATTTTACACCAGGTGGATGTTGTATGAATAAGCATTTAGATAATGACGAGGATGAACACATTTTCACACATTTTTATTTATTGCGATAATTAAAAAAAGAAGTGGGCGGAGCTCCGTCCCGCTCTTTCTCCATTTTCTCGTCCATCTATTCATTCCCAGATGGGCAGATTGTTTCGGCGCTCGCCCTCTGGTCACATTTGACCTGGAAGTGCTGGGATTGGTCTAAAGGTCATAATGCCTGCTTCTGATAGGTTTAGAGGTCATATAAATGGCCTCCATAGGTCCCACCCCCATCCATCACTGTCACCACAGCTTCTGTTGACACCATTATTAAAAGTCATTGTGTGTGTGTGTGTGTGTGTGTGTGTGTGTGTGTGTGCGTGTGCGTGTGCGCGTGCGCGTGCGCGTGTGTGTGTGTGTGTGTGTGTGTGTGTGTACGAAAAAAACGATCTGCTGTCCCTCTAAATCAGGGGTCTCCCATTTTTTTCCTCTGAGTGCTCCACGATCTGCCAGTTGGAGACCCCTTCTCTAAACGTTGTCCAAGCTCTGGTAGTGGGCACCACGAATCTGTCGGACCTCTCTTCATAAAACTCAGGACACTATCAAACATTTCATGCATTTTCTTCGCCTTTGCATATATTAACGATAACCCCAACTTAATAAAATGTGAGATGCTGCGTGAAATGTAAATAAAAACTGAATGCAATGATTTTCAAATCTTGTTAACCCATATTTAATTGAAAATAGACCAAAGACAACTTATCAAATGTTGAAACTGAGAAATGTTATTGTTTTATGAAAAATATATGCTTATTTTGAATTTGATGGCAGCAACACATTTCAAACAAGTTGGGACAGGATCACTAAAAGATTGGAAAGGTTGTGTAGAGATAAAGAAAATCACTGAGTGGAACATCTCACAACTAATTAGGTTACCTAGCAACAGATCAGTAACTTGATTGAATATAAAAAGAGCATTTCAGAGGTTCACCACTCTGTGAAAGACTGTGTGGGCAAATAGTGCAACAATTGAAGAATAATATTCCTCAACCTAAAATTTTAAAGAATTTGGAGATTTTATTATCTCTGTATGCAAAGGACAATAATAAATGAATAAAACCAATATTGGATGGTGGTGATCTTCAGACCCTCAGGCAGCACTGCATTTAAAACAGCCAAAATTCAGGAGTGGAAATCACTGCATGGGCTCAGGAACACTTGTGAAAACCATCGTCTGTGAACACAGTTCATCACTGCGTCCATAAATGCAGGTTAAAACTCTCCAAAGAAGAAACCAGAATAGAAACATGATCCAGAAACACCATCGCCTTCTCTGGACCGAGATCATTGAAGATGGACTGAGGTGAAGTGGAAAACTGTCCTGAGGTCTGATGGATCACAATCTGAGGTAATGTTTGGAAATCATGGACGCTGCATCCTCCAGGTTAAAGAGGAGAGGGACCATCCAGCTTGTTATCAGCTCAGTTCTAAAGCCAGCATCTGTGATGGTACAGGATGCATTAGTGCACATGGCATGGGTAGCTTGAACATCTGGAAGGAAGCATTAATGCTGAATGATATATTCAGGTTTTGGAGCAACATATGCTGCCATCCAGACAACGTCTCTTTCAGGGAAGGTCTTGTTTATTCCAGCAGAACAACGTCCAACCACATTCTGCACGTATTCCAACAGCATGGTTCTCTAGTAGAAGAGTCCGCTGATAAACTGGCCTCCTGCAGTCCAGACCTGTCAATCATTGAAAACATCTGGAGCATCAGGACATGAACAATACAACAAAGGAGACTCTGAACTGTTGAGAACCTGAAATCCTCTATCAGGCCAGAATGGGACCACATTTCACTTTCAAAACTCCAGAAACTGGTCTCCTCAGTTCCCCAACGTTTCCAGAGTGTTGTTAAAAGAAGAGGTGATGCAGCTCAGTGGTGAACATGATCTTGGAACAACTTTGAGAAGTTTTGCTGCCATCAAATTCAAAATGAGCAGATATTTTTCATAAATCAATCAAATTTCTGTAACATTTGATAAGTTGTCTTTCATCTCTTTTCAATTAAATATGGGTTTACGTGATTTACAAATCATCATATTCTCTTTTTATTGACATTTTATACAGCGTCCCAACATTTTTGGAAACAGGGTTGTCGGTTCATCACTGCTCCTTTCACACTGTCACATTGTTTTCACGTAGCATCTGATAAATTATTATTATAAAATTATTGATTGAAGCCACTTTAAAGGCTTAAAAAAGCTATTCTTGAAGAACCTGCTGTTTTGTCAAACAGATCCATTTACACACACATGCAACACACACACACACACACACACACACACACACACACACACACACACACACACACACACACACACACACACACACACACACACACACACACACACACACACACACATGCTCAAATGGATGTTGCACAGTTGTGCAGAATCAATATATCCTTTTGACTCTGCTTATCACACACACACAGACCCACACACCCACGCTACCTGATCATTGTCAGCATTACATGAAGCTAATCCATTAACATGTCACTATCAGTGGTGTGTGTGTGTGTGTGTGTGTGTGTGTGTGTGTGTGTGTGTGTGTGTGTGTGTGTGTGTGTGTGTGTGTGTGTGTGACCTCCAGATTGGCGGTAATTATCTCCTCACATCCTGCAACCTGATGTGGTTCCTGTTTTGTTGTCGGCTCCTTCCTTCAGCAGATTGGGATTTCACTGTATGAAACTGAAGAACGGTGATATTAATAACATGCATTTTACAATCCGATCAACACAAAGTAGCCTGAAGGCCAATAAAAAAAAAACCTGAGGTGCCACGTTATCAGTGCGTTAGTTGCTTCTGTCCAGTTCACGTTGTCTCTGGGTTTAATGCCACACTCTGACTGGACGTCATCTGCTGTTGTTTGTGGAGGAGAGGTGATGAACAGCAAGAAGCCAAACAGTCTGCACCATGAAATATTAACAACGGTTTGTCTGTTGAGGCTAAATTGATTCCAGAAGGACTGCAGCTACAATAAGGGGCCAAATTATGACCACCTACCAAACAACTCTGATTTCTTCTGCATCCAAACTTTGACGAGGGGAAACTCACATGAGCTCGACAAAAACGATGAAAAAGACATTTCTTTTTTTTCTCTTCTTTTTCCTCTTCTGAACGACAAACTACCAAACGGTTCAGTCCAGTCCGCCTGCTGTCAGAGTGAAGACAGTCTCAGATGGAGAAACCTCTGCTCTGTCCGGGTCTCCAGACCCGTCTGAGCTGTCACTCAGGAAGTCATGAGCTAATGGCGACGCATCAAAAAAAAACACCGCATGCGTTTGTGTCAGATCTGCAGACGGAGAGTCAGGCAGCACAAACAAGAGAGATGTCTGGTCAGGGTGAGAGAAGGTAGAAAAAACAAAGGACAGATTTTAAATATGTAACATTCATATGTAGACGGTTACACAAAGAATTGGTTCGTATGTTTTACTTTTAAGATGAGACATTTGTTTTGCATCAGTAAGTTTTATTCCCTCCTCAAATTTTGTTTGAATATATCGATCCAGATTTAATTCCAGTTAATTTGATTGTCAGTTATTGAAGAAAGAAAGAATTTTAAAAACATTGTTGAATGTTTGCAGAACTGTAAATTAGATATTTGTAAATATTTCTATGAAGTCTGATAACTTTCATCTTACAAACAGCTGATTCACTCTCAAACTTCCTGATTTCCCTGATTATACTGTTTTCATTGGTTTAGTTTGACATTTCATGGCTCAGTTAGGTTTGCTAAATGCAATATTTCCTCTAATTTAAAATGCTGATCATATAAAATAAGTCAGTGATTTTAAAAAGAAAGGTTTGAGTCATTAAATGCATTCAGACTGACGTTTAGATCAGGAACTATATAGTTACCAGAGATATGACCGCTGGTGGGCAGAAGGTGGAAACAGGTACTTTAACTGAAGGGCCAAAAAGAAAAAGAACTGGAGGCAGATTTGAAGATCAGCCAGAGACCGACGAGGTGTCAACACACACACACACACACACACACACACACACACACACACACACACACACACACACACACACACACACACACACACACACACACACACACACACACACACACACACACACACACACACACACACATTTGGTGTGAAAGTTGTTACCACGAACGTCTGCACGTTCGGCTGCTGGACCGAACAACGAACCTTTAAGGGGTGGAACTCGTGTTAATAAAGATGTTGTCGGTCGCTTTAAAACAATGCTCACATCAGTTTAGCTTATTGCTGCCCAAACTTTGCATGTGAAAAAAAACAAAACACTAATGTGTCTATTTAAAGTCAGCCATTGTTTTTCTCAGATTCAGAAGTCCTTCAAAATGTCTACCAGATGGTGAGAAGTCACCTGGACGTCCACTCCAGTCGGAGGAAGACGTCTTTGTAACATCCTGCAGTCAGACGCTTTTATTTCAGGTTCTCAGTTTCTCTTGCTTTTGATTTCTCTTAATCTTTTCTTTAGCCCACCCACCCACCCCAGCCACCCCACCCACCATGCTGCCAACTTTCCACAATGCTGGACGCAGTTGGAGACACGACACCCGCAGTGCATCACTTTCACGGATGCACGCATCATTTTAGTGTCACAAGCTGTGTGTGTGTGTGTGTGTGTGTGTGTGTGTGTGTGTGTGTGTGTGTGTGTGTGTGTGTGTGTGTGTGTGTGTGTGTGTGTGTGTGTGTGTGTGTGTGAGTGTGTCAGGTGGTACGTAGCCAGACCAGACCCCCGTGGGTCCATGTCCCCTGACACACACAGACACACACTCACAGAGAGCTCTGCCAGCTGCCTGCCTCTTCTACAGGGAATAATACACTTCTACCACCAGCTGAGCTCAGGGGGGGGGGGGGGGGGCTAAGAGAGAGAGAGAGAGAGAGAGAGAGAGAGAGAGAGCATCTGTCCATGAAGGGACACACACTGTCTCACAAACACAGTGTGTGTGTAGTGTGTGTGTGTGAGTGTCTGTGTGTGTGTGTGTGTGTGTGTGTGTGTGTGTGTGTGTGTGTGTGTGTGTGTGTGTGTGTGTGTGTGTGTGTGTGTGTGTGTGTGTGTGTGTGAGGCCGTTCCATGGGGTTAGTTTGATTAATGCCCACCCCACCCCACCCCACCCCCAACCCCCTCCGAACAGAAAAAACAAAACACAAAGAGAGAGCGGCTCCTGATGCATGCACACACACACACACACACACACACACACACACACACACACACACACACACACACACACACACACACACACACACACACACACACACACACACACACACACACACACACACTCTCTCTCTCTTAGGTTCATGTGGGCCTCACAGTCTGTCAGAGCTGATTGATCGCCCAGACAATGATTGGATAGAAATGTAGAGGGAGAGAGAGAGAGGGCGAGAAAAGAGAGAGAGATGCTGTTAACCAATCAGGTTCCTGAAAAAGGGTGAATCAACCAATGGTGGTAAAAAGAGAATGGTCGAGCAAGAGGGGCGGAGTTTGATCGCCCTGTGATGCACAAAGAGATGGAGGGAGAGAGAGAATCTCTTTTGTTATTGAGACTGTCAGTTTTCTTCAGCCACACACCGAACATCAGTAAATCTCTCTCAGTGTGTGTGTGTGTGTGTGTGTGTGTGTGTGTGTGTGTGTGTGTGTGTGTGTGTGTGTGTGTGTGTGTGTGTGTGTGTGTGTGTGTGTGTGTGTGTGTGTGTGTGTGTGTGTGAGAGACATGTCTAAACTTGGCATACAAACGGACACACACACACACACACACACACACACTTTTTGTGTAACAGAAACACCGAAGCTTTGAGTCTCTTTAACGTCTGAAAATGTATTCAATTATAAATATAAATTTTCTTTCACATTTTAGAGTGAATTAAAAATGAACAGTGTTTCTGCAGGGAAAATAAAATGACTACATAGCAGAACAACAATACAGAAATAATTTTAATATTTCTGTCATTACCCCTCATTTTAAATATGATATTTAATGATGAATATTTAAAATATTTATGAAAGCAAATATTGATGTAACAGAAAGTTAATTTTAGGAATTACACAAATGGCAATTTTATAAAATACAGAATTAAAAGCAAGTCAACACTGATTATTAATAAATTAATTACAGTAAAAAATAAATCACAATTTAATCTTTTAGAATAAAATACTATTTTTTATAATTTTATGCTGTAGTTCAGAATGAAGTGAATGAATTAAACGAATAATGTTAAAATTTGTGAACTGCAAGCATTACTAATAATAATTTAAAAAAATTATAATAAGGTTGTCAGTGAATTGTGAATTAACTTTTTGGGGGCGTCAAATTATTGCCAAAATTTTAAATAAAATAAAAATAAGATAAAAAAAAAAAAAAAAAAAAAACACCACGCAATAGATAGAGTTATTAGCACATTTTCATTTTCTGGACATGTTTGTCATAAGCAGCAGAAATCACAAAATAGAAAACAACCACAACAAAAGTTGTGTTTGTTTCAGCCCGTCACTCATGTAAATCAAAGTCAGATTATAATAACACAATTTACAATAAATAAAAAAAAAAAATCAAATCAGTTGCATGTTTGATTCTGAGTACATGTTTTTTTGTTGTTGTTTTTTTTATAAAAAACTGATGCAGGTCAGTCTGGAGGTGATTTTATATGAATTAAAAGTATGTTCACATGAAAACAAAGTGACTTTGACCTTTTAGAGTATTTAGTCATTCCCCACCGCTCTGTGCTGTTTCCACCGGCCTCATCTTCATGAGGCTGCAGTTCAGCCTTCATCAACGACAAACCTTTTATTTACACGTTCAAATAAAACATTCTCATTCGTGTTGGTGAAGTTAAAATCAGACGTGTTGGAACAGTTCGGCTGTTTAATTCTATTTAATGACACGTTTTAGTTTTTCACTTGACTCGTTTTGGAGCAGATCAAATTCCTCTGTGCCTCCATGTGAAGATACACACACACACACACACACACACACACACACACACACACACACACACACACACACACACACACACACACACACACACACACACACACACACACACACACACACACACACACACACACACACACACACACACACACACACATACATATTCTTCCGTGTTCTGTCCTTATTGAGTTAGAGAGCAGGAGCACATGGAGAGGGGCCTCGCTGCTCAGGGGGTGGGGAGGTGGGTGGTTGTTGCAGTGATGGCGCCATGCTGCCTGTCTTCTCCCACCCCACCCCCCACCCCCTCCACCCCACCACCACCACCACCACCCCCACCAACCTCCTCCCTTGTTTCTCTCTCACACACACACATCAAGTCATTCTCTCTCTGTTTCTTTCACCCAGATGGATGAATATGTTTGCAGAATGCAGACACATTAACACACCTGCATAGACAATCATCATCACACTCCAACCGCCGCGCTCAGACCGACGCAGACCAACGAAGGGCCGGGACACAGCGAGCGGGCGTTGTTCAGTAAATGTGATCAGGGGCATCAGGTCAGTGTGGAGAGCAGGGCTGCAGCAACGTCCGACGACGAGTCCATAAACCACACGTACTGACAGCAGCTGTTTCACTCCATCCATCAGCAACGGAAAACTTTCACATTACACACATTTACATCCGCTATGCTGGGAACAATGTGTGCCAACGCAGTGTGTGCTACCATCCCATACTGTGCTCCAGTAAATCAGCTGTGGTGTCCGTCACTTATTAATGGCCAAACTTTGGTAAATAAATCTAAAAAAGCCTTGGATAAAATAAAAGACTACAGATTTTAACATCCTAACAAATGAAATTTCTGCATCTCATGTTGGACCCCCGTCGATCCGGGCTGGTCTGACCTCATTCTGGCCTCTTCACTTTCAGACTGTCTCTCCTGGAGCCAGTCACAGAAATAATTGAGCTGGAGGGAGAAGTTCAAGAAGGCTCGCTTACTTTCTCACCTTCAAACAGGTGGCCAATTGATGCTCGAAGCGGGCTGGTATATCTTTGGGTGCAGCCCGTCACCAGCTCGGATGTCACAAAGCAGAGGAAAGACATGTTCTGTTGGATCATTAATGCCGTGCTGTCTTTGGTGTGAACATGGAGGGAAACTGGTGCAGGATGGTCATGCAGTGTATCTTCTTCTCTCATCAAACCACAAACACACAGAGCGATCGCAGACACTTCCAGATGAGATGAGGTGTGATTGCGGAGGAGCTGTCCAGGGTGCTGACACAGAGCAACACAGCTGATTGTGATGCAAACAAGCTTAAAAATAAACAATCCACATGTTAGACCGGAGATGTTGACCCGAGTCACATGACAGGGCTCCAGCCACACGTGAAAGATAACCCTGAAAGATAAAGTACACGTTTTCTCCTGTAACAGCTGGAGAGTTCAGACAGATGTTTGATCGGAGCGCTGCAGGAAGCCGAGGGTCCCGACTGAAGCTGTGGTGAGAGGAGGGCGGGAATCACTGAACACACTGCTGGTATCCAAAATCAACTTGAAGATATTCATTCAAATTTTATACAACTTAATTCGACATCACAAGAAACTTTTTTTGTTCTTGTTTTTTAATATGAAATGAGGTTTTGTGCGTTTTGTTTATGTGTTTGTTGATATTACACACACTGGCTGGATCACGTTATTGTGATGGAGAAGTGGGATGTCGTGTAATGATGTGTTGATCCTTACAGAACAAATTGGTTGTAATTTTGTGAAAAATATGCATTTAATCCGTTCTTCTGTATAAGAGCAGGCGAACCGGTCAGTCTGCTGTAGAGAACTTCACAGACCAGAGGCAGCAGCAGGTGGAGGTGGGGGGGGGGGGCAGCAGCCCTTCATCAGTCCGGCAGTGAGCTCCTCGGTTGGAGTTGGAATTAGAAACAGGAGTCATCAGCACGACTTCTGGTCAGCAGTCTCCTGCAATTACACCCAGTTTAAACCACCGTGCAGTGGACTCTGTTTGTGAAATGTTAATTACACTCTAAAAGCAGCTTCCTAAAGTCAGAGATCCACCGGGGTCATTTTCAAAGAGTCCTGTGTGCCACCAAACCAGTTAGTAACAACGTTTAACTCTCTTCCACGTCGATTTGTAAGTTTTTTCTTCGATGTGCGTCGCCTCAGGTTTCCTATGGTCTGTTTTTGTGGTCAGTTTCTGACCCTCTGTGTGTAACGTGCCGACCTGATCTTCATAATCTCACGGTTTGCTCCACATCCTGCCTCTGTGTGCTTCGTTTGCCCTTCATGTGTAATTATGACATGGTGCCGTGTTTGGAAGGTGATGGACGGCCTCGTCCATGATGTGACATCATCCGGCTCATTGCCGGCTGAGAAATCCCCGACCTGTTTCTCTGGCAACTACGATTTGCTGGAAACCACAGAACCAGAACTGCAGTCTGACTGAGCTGTGGCAAACCGGCGGTCAGCCTCTCATCAGTCTCCACTTTCCATAGCAGGCCGGAAAATGTGCTCTTTGTGTAGCGCTGCGTTTACTAAATCATCCAGTAAAATGAGCTCAGTGCAGTCTGCTTTATTTCAGAGAACTTGTGGGTGTTCCTCTTTAGGATCCTACTTCACATGACATCCCCAAACCCACCTCGAATTTATGGACTGTATTTGATTTCTGCTGAGTGTGCGTTTTGTACAGCTCACTGTGATTGGCTTCTGCATCAGCACAGTCTAAATGTACGAACACTCGAACACGCAGGATAAGACGCACAGTTTACACACAGAACTTCAGACCTGATGAGAAACGACGTGTGTGTGTGTGTGTGTCGTTCAGCTTCTGGGTCGTCCCATCACGTCCTGCTGGGCGGGAGGAGCGCCAACCCTGATCTGCATGTGACCCGTAAAAACAAAGGGCCATCAGATGTGTGAGAAGTGTTTTAGATTACATCTGGATTTTATCCGGATGTCCAGTCGGGTTGTTTTCTTGGCTTTGCGTTGCCATTAAAGGAGCAAAACAAACATGTCAGAAGAAAACCGTGAATTTGTTTCACCATGTGTTGTCACCTTTCCTCCTCAGGACGTCGGCTCTGTGCGTCGGCGGCCTGCCGTGCAGACGGCTGGGTGGCAGACTCTCGTTCTGCTGGGAAAGTTGGAGCCGGGAATGTGAGAGACTGTTTGAAAACAGCATCCATCCTCCCAATGAAGCGTGCAAAATATTTCAAATCTGAAAGAGCTGTTGTTTCAAGCTTCGGGGGTGTCAGCCTGAGTGTTGAAGTATTTCTTTCTCACAAGTTTTATTGCGTCGCTGTGTTTTCTTTTCCTTTAGACACCGCAGGGCTTCTGGATGGAAATTCATGCTTCACATTCACATAATTTCTCACTCATCCAGAGACGGAGGTCAGAGAGAGGGAGAGGTCAGTCGGCCAGAAAACGATCAAAAGAAAACAATCAAAAGAAAACAATCACAGGAAGTCATACTGACACAGGAGAGGATTTTATGTAAATATTATCAGAATAATCTTTACTTTTTCAATGTAAAATGTATAAAAACCAGGACTTTTTTCTTTTTTCACACACTCACACACACACACACACACACACACACACACACACACACACACACACACACACACACACACACACACACACACACACACACACACACACACACACACACACACACACACACACACACACACACATCCTTAAACCAAGTAATAAAAGTTAGAAGCTGATAATCAATTATTCCCAAATTAATGAATATCCTGTCTGGTTGGAACACACACACTCAGCCAGCACAAATACACACACACACACACACACACACACACACACACACACACACACACACACACACACACACACACACACACACACACACACACACACACACACACACACACACACACACACACACACACAGCCTCCGTTGTGTTTCTGTCTGTTTGACTTATTCTGCCTAGTTTAATGAGATATCACGTTACACAGCAGCAGATGGAAACCAGAGCTGCAGCTTCGTGTTCTCACTCACATGGAGGAAAATAAAGTCACGTACCTGTTGGAGGCAGCAGCGGTGTGTGTGTACAGGTGTGTGTGTGTGTGTGTGTGTGTGTGTACAGTGTGGACCAGTTTCATGGTGTAACAATAGAGTTTCAGCTGCAGGTGTAACTTTGAGGAGACTGTAAGATCAACATCTACTGACTCTGAGTCCAGTTGGAAGTTTGCATGTTGCATATTCTAAAAGGGGCTTTAGCTTGGTAGCCTGACCACCTGCCAGCACAACAACAACAACAGCAGCATCACCAATGGCTGAGTTGTTTTTTTATTTTAATCAGATAGGAGCCACAGGGACGCTCTGATTGGTCGTGTCAGAGGGTCTCAACAAAATAAATGATTCAGTAGTTTAGGTCAGAGGACTTGTGGAACAGTAGCCTCGACTACCTTTAAAATAAATGACTTGTTGTTGCTGCTGATCTCTGATTTGATCTGTGTTCATGTCTGGCAGCGTGCCAGCTGAAAGACAATCTGCTGATCAGGCGTCCATCTTTATTAACAGGGATGGGGATCGTTTCTGATCTTCAACATCTGGAGCAGCTGTAGAACCACAACAAACACTGAGTGTGTGTTTGTACAGCATCAGAAAAAAATGGGTGTCACTTCACCTCACTCACTCACACACACACACACACACACACACACACACACACACACACACACACACACACACACACACACACACACACACACACACACACACACACACACACTGAGGCCCCCTCTGGTTCTGTTAAGTGAGTCCTGAGTGAGACTGATGGGGGTCAAGGACCCCCGAACACACTCACACTGACACACACACACAAATGTACACACTCACATTACTGTGTTAGGCCTGTACACACACACACACACACACACACACACACACACACACCAGAGTTTTTACCCTGAGGCCGTACAGTGTCAGACCCCCCAACCAATCTGCCCCCGCCCAGAGATGCAGCTGTGCCAGCTTTACACACACACATGTACACACTCTCTCCTCCATGCTGTGTTTCTGTGCACATGTGTACAAACGGTGTGTTTGTATTTGTAGCATATGCATGAGTGTGAAGTGTGTGTGTGTGTGTGTGTGTGTGTGTGTGTGTGTGTGTGTGTGTGTGTGTGTGTGTGTGTGTGTGTGTGTGTGTGTGTGTGTGTGTGTGTGTGTGTGTGTGTGTGTGTGTGTGTGTGTGTGTGTGTGTGTGTATCGTCATAAAGAAAAAGCCTGCAGCGTTCTCCCCCCTCCTGCTTCTTCCTGTTTTCATCTTTTTTATTGTTCCTCTTTCATCATTATCGACTCAGTTTCATCTTCTTCACCTACAAACAGGCAGACAGAAGAAATGAATACAGAAACAGATATTATATTTTTAATCAGTACTATAGTGTCACTCCATTTTCATTTTCCACTTTTACATTACATTAAAGTAAATTCAAATTATTTGTAGAGTAAAAAGGAGGAAAATTAAAGGATAAACATGCACTGAATTCAGAAAAGATTCAGGTGTCTTCATTAGACTGATGGCAATAAAACAGACACTTTTTAAATAAATATACAACATAATCATGTGTGAATGAACTGTGACACAGTTTTAATGCTGAACTGCATCTGGTCAGCAGAACCAGAACACTTTCAGCCCGCTAAAAGGCTCACAGTGAAACAGGTTGGTGTCCGCTGACCCTCCATGTCCACCCGGTCCTCTGATCACAGACACTCTCAGCTCTATAGGACAGATTCCAGGTCATATTATTAAAATTGATTTGGATGTGTTGCATTAACTATTATACTCTTTTCATGCAGTTAGAAACAGGACGATGTGCATCGATATCTGTTCCTACAGCATCAGTCCGACCTCATTAAGAGGGCAGAACATGAATACTCTTACCAATACGGCCATTTGTCTGTGGAAAATTCAATAGTCCACCAAACTGTCAATTCCCCTCCCCTCTCTCTCCTCCTTCATACCTGTTATAGCGCTGCCTCCCCCTCTTCCCCCTCACCTTAGTTAATTTACACATTGATGCAAAACGATCATCTCTTCTTTCTCTGTGTGTCTCTGTTTTTATTCGTCTTTTGGTGAAAGACAGAGTAGGATCCTATTAGTCAGGAGCTGCTTCTCATGGAGTGAGTTCACATCATGATCCGGTTTGTGGAGCATCATAGGTACATGTTGCACATGTAAACACTTCGGTGGGCTCGGAGGAGAAAACAGGAGTATGTCTGACTCCAGTCATACAAATCAGAAATGTGTATTGTTGCTCTGCAGGTGATTCGATGGAGCAGAAAGAGGTGAATGCAGAGTTTAGTTGAAGGAATGAAGCCGAGAGGCAGAAAATCAGAAAGGTGGAACCTGCTGATGATGTAGGGAGCTGAATAACGTTTAATGTTGAGAAGGTATGGAGGCTGTTTTTTTTTTTAATTGTTTTACGGCTTGTTTTATCTCAGTATTCTTCTCTATTTTCTCTTTAATCCCCCCGCCCCCTCCACTCCCTCCATGCAGTATATAATATTGTTACTTCTACATTAATGCCAGTTAT
>NW_027210867.1:35000-90000 GCF_029030835.1 Brachyistius frenatus
CGTGGACGGACGTGTCTATCTCACGTGTTCACGTGATGCTGGGTTGCTCAGCTGAGCCACCGCTCACCTGTGCAGGTAAGAAGCTAAACACCGACTCTGCACAGACCGGATGTTGACTCAAACACCACACACACTAACAGGTAACCAGCGGTGTGTGAACTCAACTGGCTAACATGTTAATTGTCCTGTGTTTTTAGTTTTACGTATGTGTGTTGAGTCAGAAGCAGCTGAGATTGTTGCAGATTTAAATATCTTTATAGAAAATGTTGTTGCCCTCCTCTGATATTATTATCAACAGTTTAAAGTTTCTAATGAAAGTATAAAAAACAAAATGCATCTGTTTCTGAACTGAATTAATATATGTGAGCATGTTTTAATGGCCGGACAACAATGTCCAAACTGAAATTATATTTTTGATATCCATTCAAAACGCTGTCTCTCATTTAATTTCTGGTCATTACAAGTCGAGACAACAACAATATTGGACAGCTAAGCGTTACTCTCTGTGGTACTTTTTTTTTTTACATCTAGTGCTAATGCTGTTCAGATTCTCACTTCTATAATGTTTATGTGTAGAAACTACGGTTTCATTAAGGTTATGCAACAACGGTTATATCAACTAGTCCCACTTGTAAACACTTTACTACATACGAGACGCACTAAATCCAGACGTCAGGACTCAGTATTACGCTGATGTTGCAGCTTTGTGTTTGTCAGCTTCTCATGGAACAGATTTTAATCTCATTTACAGCGTCAAGTTACATGTTGGACAATAAAATCCCTCCTACTGTCGCAATAAAAGCAGCAATCTCTTCATTATGTGTGTGTGTGTGTGTGTGTGTGTGTGTGTGTGTGTGTGTGTGTGTGTGTGTGTGTGTGTGTGTGTGTGTGTGTGTGTGTGTGTGTGTGTGTGTGTGTGTGTGTGTGTGTGTGTGTGTGTGTGTGTGTGTGTGTGTGTGTGTGTATGTGTGTGTGTGTCCAGTGATTGACAGCACTGCTTCACCCATTACTGCTCCAGCACCCTGTGTGTCCACACACACACACACACACACACACACACACACACACACACACACACACACACACACACACACACACACACACACACACACACACACACACACACACACACACACACACACACACACACACACACACACACAGAGAGAGACTCTGACTAAAATGATGTCAGCGTTAGAAGTATCAATCAAAATGACAGAAAGACAGACATGGATCACACAAATAACACACACACACATAAATACACACATAAATGCACACTCTGTCTGTGTCTCTCTGCCATGCAGACATATAACGTCTCCCACCACCAAACATACAATATACACACACACACACACACACACACACACAGTCATGTGTGTGCATTCGTTTTATTTCAGCTCACACACATACACCTCTGTATTCTCTTTCTCTCTCCCTCACACTCACACACACACACACACACACACACACACACACACACACACACACACACACACACACACACACACACACACACACACACACACACACACACACACACACACACACACACACACACACACACACACACACACACACACACACACACACACACACACACACACACACACACACACACACACACACACACACACACACACACACACACACACACACACACACACACACACACACACACACACACACACACACACACACACACACACACGGTGTGAGTATGAGTGATGGTTGCTGCTTGTGTCGATCCATTACAGCGGTCCGGCTGCAGACAGGTGAGCAGGCTGATACATGAGCAGGGTTTTATCTGCACTCACCGACTCCCCGCGCCGTTTCATTCACCGGCTCACAGCGTTAACAGCCCCTCCCCCATCCCACCCCCATTCCCACCCCCACCCCCGACACACACACACACCACCTTCACCTCCACAAAGAGACGAGATTTTTTAAAAATGCAGCTACTATTTATATAAAATTTCATTATCAGAAATTCTTGTTAATGAGAGCCGAGGGAGAAACATGAGGTGGCTGTTATCTGCTCTGCACAGCGGGCTGATCACTCACTGTTTTCTTTAATTGGTAATTATAAACACACACACACACACACATACACAAACACACACAGCAGGTGAAGTGCTTGTTTCTCAAAAATATATCTATATGTGCATTTTGAGAAAAATTAATTAACTGAAAGAAATTCATTACCTCATGTTCATAATTCAAGTTAAAGTATAACACGCTCTCTCGCAGATGGAGAGCTGCAGGCAGGATGAAAAAGGAGCTTTATTTGCCAGGTGTCACTTTTTTTAAATGACCTACAGTCATTGTGGTGCTTCACTTCTCATCAATGTTAAGCTGTTTAATGAACTAGCTGGACTTTAAACTGCTGTGGAGGCCTTCATTATTTCTACACTGTTAAAACACTTCTGGTTTTGAATTTTAAATGGAAGTTGTCAGATTGTCTCAGGATTTATTACACATGTGAATGATTCACACATTTCTGTTGTGAAGGAGAGAAGAAGCTGCTCAGCGTGGGTGAGAATATCAGCAGGCAGCAGAGAGAGTACAAAAACAACAGGAGGCAAATCAAGTTAGTGTTTGTGCATTACAACCACACTCAGCTGTGTTTGCTCATGTCATGTGTTTTTTGTAGGCTGACATGAAAGCTGTCAATCAAGCTCTGCAGTGGCTCAAACAGCTGCACGAGACCAGGAGCCTCGGGGTCCACCTCCAAACAGACCACACGGGATTTTATCCCATTTAAAATATGCTTAAGAAGTAATTCAAACCATTTGGTAACCATGGTAACAGTTCATTAGGTCTATTAAAAAGTGTGTGAGTCCCTGCTGCGGTGCTGGAAGTTTTCAGGTCTAAATGTTGCTGACTGTCCGTTCCACTGTTGTCTTCTACAGCATTGAGGTCGCTACACAGTTGTTCTGCTGGTGATGGAGCAGACGAGGGATTTTAGGAGAGATCAGGATGCTCAGGCTTCATCTGCAGACATTCAGAGCTGCTGCTGTAAAGGAGCTTTGACCCAGGAAGTTCCTGGACGTCAGCTCTTGGAAAATTAAAGTTCTGGAAAAACATGTGGTGACAACATGTGATGTCTATCCTACAAGGATCGCTGAGAGGAGGGAATACTGTCTATTCATATTATAATGAGTGTAACGATAATAATTATTCTGCTGATCATCAGGTATTATAGGTGAGCTCTTCCAGCAGAGAAGATGAATATCCACATGAGGCACAGTGATGAGTTTCCACTCTGGGTACATGTAGTGATGATGATGATGATGATGATGATGATGATGATGATGATGATGATGATGATGATGATGATGCAGGATGACGATGTGCAGTGAACATGTGTGAGTTCATATTTGTAAAACGTTAGTCTGACTGCAAAAGAACTAAAGACAATGAACTGCTGAGGTTGAAGAGTTGCTCGGAGGTTTTTTACCTTCAGACAGAACCAGGCTTGTTGTTTCCCCCTCTTCACGGTCTTTATGCTAAGCTAAGCTAACCTGCTTCATTAAAGGGAATAGGAGTATTAGCAGTGGTTCAGGCTGCAGAGCGGGTTGTCTCCCAAACATAAGGTTGACGGTGCGATCCCCAGGTCCTCCGGTCCACATGCTGAAGTGTCCTTAGACGTGAAAGTGAACCATAAGTTGCTCCTGATGGCAGACGTTGGTTTCTGAATGTGAAGCGCTTTGGAGACGGCTAATGTAATAAAACATAAGTGCAGACCATTTGTTTCCCACCGTGTATAAATTAATGCTCATCTACAATTCATTGTTGTAATCTGAAAGAACAGCAGTCAGCTTGTCTCTAATTTCTGAAAGTGTTTCATTTTGCTGCTGCAGCTGGTTTCTGTCTGACAGCATGATTTAATAAATACATCTCTTTCTCACACTTTACACTTAATTCTAATTTATCAGTGGCGAGGCTTCTCTCTGTGTTATGATGGATTGTTCCTCGTTTTGTCTCTTTCAAAAGTGACTTTCTGATCAATTCAATCAAAGTGGAACAGGTTTCACAGTCAGAGAGGGAAGATGGGACGAGGCGGGAGCAGAGGATCAATAACCAAAGACGTTATAAACAGACAGAGGACCCAGAGAGAGAGAGGGAGTGTAAAGAGGTAGAAGGGAGGTGGAGAGGAAAGTGGATCGGCAAAAATAAAACGTTGATACACATATGACGCATAAACACACACACACGCACGCACGCACGCACGCACACACACACACACACACACACACACACAGGGTCTGTCCATTGTCAGGTTTTGGCACACACTCCTGTTTAGTGTAATGGATGGTGGTGTCACACACCGAGCACTGTTTAACTTCACCGAGTGTGTGTGTGTGTGTGTGTGTGTGTGTGTGTGTGTGTGTGTGTGTGTGTGTGTGTGTGTGTGTGTGTGTGTGTGTGTGTGTGTGTGTGTGTGTGTGTGTGTGTGTGTGTGTGTGTGTGTGTGTGTGTGTGTGTGTGTGTGATATCCATCCATCACACCTGAATGGTGCTGATTGCTGACAGGAAGTGCCCGTGGCCCTCCTGCTTCCTGATTGGCCGGTCCCTGGGGCTGCCAGCATGCGCGGGGTTAAAACTGTGAGACTGAAAGTTGATGAAATTAAAGACAACATGTGAAAACAGCATTTAAACTTCAACAGTCACTGTGTCACTGACTTAATGTGTTTTGTTGAACAGTCACGACTTGCTGCCTCGTTTGGACATTAATGTGTAGATTACTGGTGGATTTAACATTTTAAATAGTTGTAGATATAATGAAGGACATTTCATTCCCATTGATCCTATGCGGCTCCTTTTAATGTTTGTTCTATGTGCCGTTTTATCTCTTGGTTTCTGTTTCTGACTGTAGTGATTGTAGGTAAAAACTAACAGCCTTGATTAGTTTGAACAGGCTGCTGGACTCGAGGAGGTCACGTGACCTGACGTCACCTGACAGCACAAATCAACTGCAGACAAACTTCATCCCAAAATTACTTCACATAGCTAATTTGTGAGCAGATCAACCGGCTTATGTTTTAAATTTGTTTCACTTAAGTGGTATTTTATGTCATTCAGGCCTGAATGAGTGGCACCTCCCAGGAACATCAGCTTCCCTTCAGTCTGGGACCTCTGGATGATCTACTTTTACTGGATCATGCTGGGTTGCCACAGATCCCTTAAATGTGGACTGTTTGAGGCCTCGGCCTGGAGTCCACTTGCTGGAGTCCAGCACCTGAGGGAACCCAGCAGAGCTCCATAGATCCTGTAAGCGGAGCCCGGTTTTCTTTATTCTGTTTAGACGTTCACTCACAGTGGATTAGTGTTTGTGTTTCTAACATGTATTCAGGATTTACTTATGCTGCTGTACGTTGGATTTGGCAGCCTCGTAGCACACTGACTGAACAGCTGAGAGGTGAGGTGAGGTGAGGTGAGGTGAGGTGAGGTGAGGTGAGGTGAGGTGAGGTGAGGTGAGGTGAGGTGAGGTGAGGTGAGGTGAGGTGAGGTGAGGTGAGGTGAGGTGAGGTGAGGTGAGGTGAGGTGCCTGTGGTTCTTCTGCAGATCTGACTACCTCCACTGTTCAGTTTAAACACTGCTACTCGCTCTGCCCTCAGAAAAAGAGCCTTGAAGTTTGTATGTCTTATATTCCTGATATTTATTCGGTGCAGCCCTGAATTAAATGAGCCTAATTAGCATACCAAGAAAAGTGAAATCATCATTCAACTAAGCTGAGTCACATGATCAGTCAGTCAGATTCATCAGATGAAGATTTCACACTCAGTCAATTAGTATCTTCAGAGTTTAAAGCTGAAGCTAAAGTTTAAATGACCTTTTTATCGTATCTGAGGACTCGTATAGATGAAGGTAGTTCAGATAAATCATTTTCAGTCAAAATAATGTACGGTTATACTTTTATTGATGTTGTTTAGTAATGTTCAGCCCAATCCTAGCCTATCCCTGAGATGTAAAAAGTAGAGCAGCTACCTTTCTTCATCTAATTATAACAAACTCTCAGTCCCAGCTGAGATCCCTGAATCCCAGTCAATATAAAATCGTTTTTACATGACAATAACATTTTAAGTGATTTAAATCTGGTTTTAGGATCAGCCACAGTACCATCGCTGCTGTGGTTGTACTCAACGATCTCAGTGGTGCCTCGGACAGAAGACAGCAATGCCCTGCCTCCTTAGTGGATCCATCCATCCTTATAGGCTGGAAAATCCTTCTGAATGATTTTGATGCAGAAAGTCATGAATCTGGTTGTCCTGAGATAAATAAACTATTAATAATAATAATAATAATGATATTAATTAATAATAACTATTTTCATCTTGTGGAAGGACATTTAAGAAAAAGTACACTTATATGCTGATGCAGGTTCCCTCCATAGTACAGGCAGTTGAGAGAGCTTCAGACTGCATTTCAGTTATTACACTTGACATATGCTGATGCTTTACTTCCATTTCATGAAGTTTATCTACTATCAGCTATTACAGCTCACCTCAGGTGCCTGCCTTTTTAATGAACCTCATCTTCTGACAGTTAACAGGAAAACTGAATTTCCCTACTCGGCACCTTGAGCATGGAATACTTTACAAAAGGATGTAAAATTAGACATGTGTCTATTGATGAAGACTGTGGTGACTGAGGAAGGTCACAGTGTTGGAATCACTGTTTCACTGAATGATTGTGGATTTTTAGTTATAACATGTCCTCTGTTATCCATTCAAATATTTCTAAATCAGTCTACTTTTGGACAAAACGTTAGTACAACAAGTAAGTAGTTAAATAAAAGATGATACGATTACGGCTTCTCAAAAATAAACGTATACAATATGAAAATTCCAGATAATAACAAGATATTTAAGGATTGGACCCCTCATTTTTAATGTCTGGTCAAAAGTTTCTGAGGAAACACCCGTCACAACACGAGTGTATGTATGGAAAACACATAAATATCCACAAAGAAGCTTTTTTCAAACAGGTCAAAAGATCTGGAAAGATTTAACTCGTATATACTGCATGTTAGGAAGGATCAATATTTTTTAAAAACTGTAAATCAATAAACAGGAGTTCATTAAAAAGTCAGCTTGAAATGATCCTAATTAATGAAATAACTGAATGTGGAAACTTTACATTTGAGGTTGATCTGACATCAAATTGATAATGCTATGAAATATATAAAATATATATGTTTTAATTACAGATTTATATAATCTGTTTAAACTCAATGACGATTTTAAGGGAAAGAAAACGTTCCATATATTTCTGAATAAACTCATGTAATGTAAAATATGAAAAAAAAATGCATGAAAAACCTACATAGGGTTAATTATTTTCTATAACACATATACTGAGTGGCAACACAAAGTGAAAGCATGAAAAATAGCATTCATTAGAAACACACACACACACACACACACACACACACAGACAGACAGACACACACACACACACACACACACACACACACACACACACACACACACACACACACACACACACACACACACACACGGACCTGAACATTATTGTTCCCTGAACAAACAGATGTGTATTATTACATGATGTAGCCTGAAGCGATCTCCATTACCATAATAATTCATGCTGGTAATTTTCTGTGTTTTCTTATATGGTTTCACTGTCAATGTTATGTTTCTACAAGACAGACTACAGACACAGAAACACCTTTTATAGTCCTCTCTGCATTCATCCTAATGGCCGCCCTGTCCTCTCTCCACCCCATTATCATCCATATCCTCAGACACCGTGACCTTTGACCTTCAACCTACATATCATGCTGGAAGGTTATTTATTAGTTGTTTTAATTACTACTCTTGCCCTGCATTCTGGTTTAATTTGGGGGGTTAGTGTTAGAGAATTATTATTTGTAATAATAATTTTTTTCACAGTGGGATGCTCCCAATTCACTTTGTTCATTCTAATTCAAACTAACATGTTAAAACACCAAAACCATCACAAAGTGACAGAAACAGACAAACTATCCTGTGTTCTCTGAGGTTAAAATCTCTGGTTTTGCAGTTTGGTACAAAGAATGCGGCTCAGTTCCTTGTCAGGTAAAACAACAGGTGAAACTATTCTAAATATAATGTTAACTTAAACTGACACTGACTTTTTTAAGGTGACTAAAACAGATTTTGTTGCTGACCTCATCCACAGTACATCGTTTAGTTTCCGTACGGCTGCTTGCTTCTCCAAACAAAAAAAAAACTATACGATGAGTCCAGTCAGTGCGAGTTGGAGGTATCAAGAATCATTGTTTACAGACCACATATCACAGACATTGACATGTGCCGTTGTTCCAATAACGTAATTCACTTTATCTGTGAGTGGTCTTCATATTTTGACATATTTATGTGCAAAAGAGAGCTACAGATTTTTAAATATTCTTTATAATTCACCTGACAGGTAATCCTCTGGCATATATGGAGGGGGAGGTTCTGAGACTGGACCTGTTGGTCGTGGATGGAGTGAAACCCGGTGATGCAGATGGAGCAGGAGGAAGCGACAACTTTCATGAGTGAGTACTGCAAGTTATGTCTCTGGATCAACATCAGGACCTGAGCTCAGCTCAGACGACGTACCGGCGGTCACAAAACCACATTTCTGATGTTTCTTGAGCAGAGAAACATTTGATTTGGGGGAACAGGGAGAAGCAGCTGGGAACCAAATCTGTCAAGTAGTGTTGAGCTACGTCTGTGTTGTTGAGGTTAAAGAAATTAGCCCGTTTTCAATGCGCTGAGCAGCTTGTTGTCAGAGGCCTGGAGAAGCTTGTTGCCATGGCACCACAGTTCAGGTGGTTCGCAGTGAATGTTTTCCCCTCAGAAGGTCCCAGTAGAACTCAGTGTTGACAGTCTGACTCTGGGGGACGAATTCACGGTGACACAACCACCGCCAACGTCCAAAAAACCCACCTGGTGTCTCCTGAACCCGACGCGCCTTCTTCAGTCTCGGACAGCGAAGCTCCGCCCCTCTTGAAATGTGAATGTCACTCAGAAACACCTCGTCGGCTCGTCGCTTCATCGCCATTTCTGAAGCATTTCAAGGGTCACAAATTTTGATGCACTCTCTGTTCAGGTCTACGGTGAAATCACAGATGCACCTGCACCACTTGGTTGAGTTTGAGAAAGACAGCAGTTCAAGAAGCTTGAAAGATCACTCGATGTATTTGTGTGACAGCAATTAAAAGTTCTGCCTTCTGTTGGATTGGTTCAGACTTCCTTTGAAGGATTTGACTTTCAATCACATTTATTAGCTAAATGGTGTAAAAAAAATTTAAAAATAAAAAATTAAAAAAAATCTATATTTTTGAACAAGCCAATGAATTTGTTTTTACTCTTTATGCGTTTTAATATTGATCAAAAGGAAGTTATAAAGACTGAAATGAACCACAAAATGAGCTTTTGGTACCTCTTTTTTTTCCTGCTTTGAGATGCAGTTTTAGTCCGTTTCTATGGAGCTGTACTACGGTAGCCTTGTAGGACAAACTTATCAGAAACCATATCAACCTTGTCCTGCTCCACTGACTCAGACCAGCAGATGGCGACAATGTGAAGCATTGATCTACAGAATGACTTGATGCCACCTTTTGTTTGGACTCATGTATTTTCATATTGCTGTGACCATCACAGATGCAGGAAGCTTTTAATTATTGATATGATCCTATAGATCTGAAATAAGGAAACAAACTAAACGAATACATAAAAATAAATGTTATTTAATTTTGTACATTACAGTACATCATGTGACTTGTTACATCAAAATGTATTCACATGAATGTATTATATTATATTATATTACATTATGTTATATTGTATTACAATCTTTGTCCTTAAATGAGGTCTTACATTGAATCAAAGCTTGTCTGTTGTTATTCAAATCAGGTGTGTGTGTGTGTGTGTGTGTGTGTGTGTGTGTGTGTGTGTGTGTGTGTGTGTGTGTGTGTGTGTGTGTGTGTGTGTGTGTGTGTGTGTGTGTGTGTGTGTGTGTGTGTGTGTGTGTAATGAATTAATTAGCCAGCATTTATTAACTGGTCATTTGCATGAGGCTACAAAGGCAAAACTGGGCAGCCAACAGAGATTTGATTTACATGGAAGAGAGGACCGTGTGTGTGTGTGTGTGTGTGTGTGTGTGTGTGTGTGTGTGTGTGTGTGTGTGTGTGTGTGTGTGTGTGTGTGTGTGTGTGTGTGTGTGTGTGTGTGTGTGTGTGTGTGTGTGCACGCGCATAAGTGATTGTGTGTGCATGCATGACAACCAGAAAGAAAAGTGTCCAAGAGAGAGATCTAAATCTCAATCTGCTGCTCATTTTGTGTGTGTGTGTGTGTGTGTGTGTGTGTGTGTGTGTGTGTGTGTGTGTGTGTGTGTGTGTGTGTGTGTGTGTGTGTGTGTGTGTGTGTGTGTGTGTGTGTGTGTGTGTGTGTGTGTGTGTGTGTGTGTGTGTGTGTGTGTGTGTGTGTGTGTGTGTGCCACAGAGGTAGATGTGTCTGTATGTAGCAGAGTGTGAGGCAGAACACCACATAGTAAAATAAAATATAAAATAACAGGTCATTAAAACATGAATTCTATTAATATACAAAATACTTCCAAAATGTGAGAAATTGGCTTTTTAAGCTTGTTGTTAAAGGCTGCAGTCACGTGTGCATTTAGCTTCCTAACGTATTGTTTGTTCTGTGTCACTACATCGTTAGCATGTTGAAAACACGTGAAAAATTCACGTGATAACAAATTATTATGAGCATGTCAACACTGTCCGTCCATCTCTGTAACATGACATCATACTGTCCTTTTCTCCCGTTGGCTGCTGATCTCTCAGGATGAAACATTTTAAATAGCGATGCAACATTTCACATCTTTAACCATATTAATCTTGTTCTTTTTTTAAAATCAATTTTATTAGAAAAAAATATATATTTTTTAATATATCTTCAGAAGACATTTTTAAATAACCTGCTGTGTCCTGTAAAAATGGCCGAAGTGCCTGCAGCGGTCATTAAACCTGTTGACAATTTGGATGACTCCTAAAAAGTCCCAAAGAGTCCCTTCAGGTTTCATGACTTCGAACACAGACTTTTCATGCTGAGTATTAGATTGAGCTCATAAAACCATCCACTTCACCTGAAGGCAGCACGAGCAGCCTGAGAAACGCTGAGGCTTAAAACCACCTTGTGATATCGTATCTGTTCATTTACAGCAGCAGCTTCCTGTTGGTTGAGTCATAAAAACCTGGAGTTGTTTTTGATCTGTAAAAGAAGCCGACTCACTTCATCTTCATCTGATGACAGTGGACTTCAGGAGGAGCCCCTCAACACGGACTGCAGAGAACATGACCGGTGCCGACCCGCCCTCCATTCAGGACTTCTACACATCCAGAGTCAGGAAACGGGCCGGTACATCTCTGCAGATCATCCCACCCTGGACCCCCGCTGTTCCAGCTCCTCCCCTCTGGGAGGCGCTACAGAGCACTGAGCACCAAAACAACCAGGAACAAGAACAGTTTTTATCTGCAGGCCATCACTCTGCTCAACAGTTAAAATGTTCTACATCACAGGAACTTTTTGCACTACACCCAACTGCATCAGCACAATTTCACCATTGTTTTAGGTGTATTTATGTATAAATTAATTCATTTCTATTCTGTAAACATGTCTATTTATGTTTTATATGTCCATTTATGTCTGTCTGATTTGGGGTTTTTTGGAGGCTGAGAGTGAAGCTATAACCGGAGTCAGATTCCTTGTATGGGTCAACATACATGGCCAATAAAGCGATTCTGATTCTGATTCTGATCTTTTGAAGCAAACTCTCCATTTTAAAAGAAGTCGAAGGCATGTGATTGGCTGAAAATTTTGCGGGTGGCATGAAATAGTATTAAAAATACCATGAAAGAAGAAGCATCACTGGGAAATTGTTTAATTTAAAAGCAGACATGAAAAGGAAGTTTTAAAATCTTCTTTCAAGTCTTTAATTAATTTTTTTTTTTTTTAAATCTATCCAGTAAAACCAACAAGTTGAGTTTAAATGATTCCCTCAGTTCACAAATTGTTGGTTTGTTTATATATTTTACAGGATTTTATGTTTTTAATTTCATGCTGTTTTTTTTTTTTCATTTAACAATGGACCATGAGGTTCCATAAACAGCTGCTACAACAAGTCAGCCCATTTTAACTGCTGGATGATTACAATGAAGTTGTCTTTCAGTCTTTTTTCCCTCTTTTATCCAGTTATTAGTTATTGAACATAGACGTCCATCTTCACCAAGATGATTTTTTTTGGAAAAAGCTTGTCATGATTAAAAGATTAGATGGAAGGACAGACTTTGGTTTACTGAGTAAAAATCCTGATCACCGGTTTGTCTCTAAAGACATATTAAAGGACTTTGAAGTGAATCCTGTTTGTGGAGAGTAACCGGTTGGTCCAGCTGGTTCAGACTGGGATGTCCCACCAGACAGGATGACAACACTTCACTCGTTCTTTCTGCACGTCTTTGTGGATTTCCGCTTGTTTGACCGCAGGCGGGTTGCAGTGAGCTGGACTCTCCAGCGGAGAGGAAAGGGTTAACACAAGCAGGCAGTCTTCACTTTAATCTTCATAATGGAAGCTAAAGAGGACTAATGATACCGTCTCTCTCCTCCTCCCATGGTTCCCTCCATCACCTTCTCCTTCCCTACTTCCACACCTCCATCCTTAACCCTGACCCCCCCATCCTCCTCACTGCTTTTTCCTCCCTCCCTCATCCTCTTCCTCTCCCTCTGCTCTTCATCACACCATCCCTCCTTCCTCGTACCTCTCGTGCTCCATCTCCATCTCGCCTTTTTGCATCCCTCCATCCCTTCTCTCCTCAGACCCAGCCAGGCGTTACCATGGTGACAAATGGATCCTCCCACAGCGCAGTGCTGTGTGTGTGGAGGGGGGTGTGTGGGGGGAGGGGGGAGAGGGTTGTACTTACATTTTAGTTTAAAGACATGCGTTCAGGTTAAGGTGAGGTTAATTTTAAGCAAACAGTAATTATGGTTCTCAAGGAAAATAATGTAAGTCAAGCAAATGTCCGCTGAAGTGATCCTGTGTGTGTGTGTGTGTGTGTGTGTGTGTGTGTGTGTGTGTGTGTGTGTGTGTGTGTGTGTGTGTGTGTGTGTGTGTGTGTGTGTGTGTGTGTGTGTGTGTGTGTGTGTGTGTGTGTGTGTGTGTGTGTGTGTGTGTGTGTGTGTGTGTGTGTGAGGGCTGCAGCTCTGTGACAGTGACTGATAGCCAGTTGTGGTAAACGATGCAGAACTTCCTTTAATAGGAGAATACAAGAGGTGGTTAAAAATCGGGCCTAATGGAGAAATATGAGACAGAGGGAGGGTGTGTGTGGGAGGGGGGGGAGGGAGGGAATAGATGGAGAGTGAGAAAAAGCAAAGATATGGAAAAGATGCAGGAAAGGGCAGGAGATGAGAGTGGAGACAGGAGCCGGGAAGAGATGAGAGGAGGACAGAGAGACTGAGGACATGGACATCCATAGTGGTTCAGGGACATCAGGGGGAGGGGCCAACGTTTCTGTTGAAAGTTAAAATCAAATGAAAGATTAATGAGTTTAAACAGGAACCAAGACACCACAGCGGTGAGTGGCCTGTAAAGCTGTAAATACCTCCATCAGCAGGTACCGTGTTATTAGTTTGGCATGTTAGCATCAAACAACCCAGGATCACTGAAAAGCGTTAAATACACTTAAATGGTCTGTCTAGGCGTGACAATTTCACGTTTTGAAAGCATCATTACTCACAGACTCCCACGCGGGTCGATGAGGTTCGAGGGTGAAAACATTTTTGTTGTTTTTCGTTTTCAGTTATAATTTGTTTTGTAGGTCTGTGATCATAAACCAAATTCTACTGAGTGTCAAATCAAACTCATGGAAACTCCATTTGTTGTATGTCAGAACAACAAACATCAGCGGATCAGCAAAGTCTGATGTTTCACAGAAAATGACTTTGACCTGCTGGTATTAGATGACACGTCAGAGAATCACTGAAATCATTCAAACTCCGTGAATCTGTGTTCAGAGATATTTCAGTCTGGACCAAAACAACTGCTGCAACCGCTTTGAAATCATACAAGTGAATGATATAAGCTGAGGTATTTTTATTTTAAGAGGTGGAGACAGGAGTGGAGACAGGAGTGGAGACAGGAGTAGAGACGGGAGTGGAGACAGAGGTGGAGTCAGGAGTGGAGAGAGGTGGAGACAGGAGTGGAGACTGGAGTGGAGACAGAGGTGGAGTCAGAGGTGGAGACAGGAGTGGTGATAGAGGTGGAGACGGAGGTGGAGTCCTCTAGTGTCCGTCCACTGTGTAGACGTCAACTCTGAGACACTGAAATCTGAAAGTCAGCAAAGTTCAAAGTTTAAATACAGAATTTGATGGTTTCCGCTTCACTTTTTGGGACATAAACATCTGAGAATGAACAATAATGAAAACAGTGAATTATAATTATTATTGTTGGGGTTTTTTTTTTACTATCAAATAATTATTATTATTAAGACATAAAAATCTGGGCATCCTTTTGTTGAAGTTGATCTTCCTCAGAGTCTGACCTTCATTTCTATAAGCCTCTTGTGTGTTCAGGCTAACAGCGCAGCTGGTGGAGTAGATGCACTTCATGAAGTTCACCACAAGGTGTCAGTGTTTCAACAAAGTACGAGTACAACAGCAGAATAGTTTTCCTGGTCAGGCCAGTGAAGATGAAGGTTTGGAGAAGGACTCAACAGCTTTGTATAGAGAAGCTGTAAGTCTGAGAGTGAGTCTTCATCACTGTCTGAGAAGGGTTGTAAAATACAGAATACAGTCCCCAGGATACCCAGAATGAACTCTGGAGACACCAAGACATCCACAGTTCATGATTTAATGTGAGACCTTTCCTCCTGGGATAAATCTCTCTCATCTATTCATTTTTATTTATTTTTTTACTCAAATTTCATGTGAGACTTTATAATGCAGTCTGTGGTTAGCAGTGTCATTTCATATGAATGATGGCATGCCGAGCGGTCAGGAAGGTAAATGAGCAGAAGAAGGAGTCCAGGAGAGATGAAGATGAAGCTGATTTTATTATTACATATAGAAACACGCACACAGGTCTGTCATCACCTGACAGCACACAGAACTCAAACTGGGTCCTTTATATACCCATCTCTGCTCTAATCAACAGGGACAGACCATCTACAGGTCCGTTACACACACTACATATTAATATTTACAATAATTATTGACATAAAATCACTACACAAAGTATATACAATATTAATACATATTTACACCCCGGAAATCTAATAAATATCTTACATAAATAAATAAAAGTTAAGAACTAGTGAACTTCCCCCTGTCCACTTCCTGTTGTTGGTACAGTGCGGAACTCTAAATGAGTGCTTGAGGCCTCCGGGGAACTGTTAGCCCGAACACCCCGAGAGGAGGAAACAGGTGGAGGTGAGTTATTGATTAAAAAACAGATTTCTGCTTGGCATATTATTCTTTTGACTACATGAATGATGGACTGCTCCAGAGTCACCAATCAATCCATCAATAAATTAATGTGCATGTATTTGTGAACGTGGAGAACACCGAGGTGCAACCCAGACTACCTGTTGGTTTAAAAAGGCCTGCAGTAAATTCTGTTACTCTCCCCTCTCTAACTTCACATTTTCCTCTGTTATTAAACCATTTCAGTCTATAAATCTGTCACATTTCTGTCAAGGTGGCTCCTCAGTTTGAGTGCTGTTTCCTGGTGTCACCACTGGGGAGCACTGTTGCCTTGTTTGTACATCATACTTGAATCCATAAATGAAGTTTTACTTTTTATAAACGGATCAGGATTGTCTCCCTGTACACTATCTATCCACCGCTGGCTGCAACATGCTGAGACATCAGAGAATAATGGAAGGTCATCAGCAAGCTGCTGTTACATGTTGAACAGTAAGATGAGTCCTCTGTCCATAAATCTGTTGCATTCAGTCTGCATGTGTCAGCAGAGCAGAGGACAGCTGCTTGATTTGAATACAGATTTGCCTACTGAGTGGGAACGCTGGTTTCCTGTCTCTGGTCCATTGATGCGTCCAGGTGATCTACTTTCTTCACTTCCTGCTGAACTCTGTGTTCGACTGGCTGTATTTATTCCAACATCTCCGACGTTCACTGTTTGACGTATCCGTCATCAGTCTGCTCCTTCACTGCTCATTTAAATACGGGAAATCAAAGACAGACGAAGTTCTCTCATGAAAAACAGTTCAGTGGTTACCACTGTGACCTGAACATCTCAGGACGTATTGATTAGGATCACAGCGGTGCTATTGTTCCTGATTTGCATGAGGCAGCGCTGAGTTAACTGACAGTTTTTATCAGCTGGTTCATCAGAGATTCAGAGGGAGCAGCCCAGAGTCTGACGGGAAACGACAGTGATTTCAAGATGTACTTCATAAAAGTGTGACATCATGAGAAGTTTCATACTTTACTAGTTGGGCAGAACAAGACATTTAAAGACATATTAGGAAATTCTTGTGGTCATTCTTTTTTTTGCTGCTCTGTGATGTTTTATCAAATTAATAATTATTTGTGAAAATCGCATTCATCAGCCATAACAACAATCTTTAGTTGCGGCCCTAAATACGAGCTCCACCTCATCCAGCTGCAACATGAAGATGGGCTTGACACATGAATGGGATCAGGAAACAATCAATAAAGGCTTTTTGTGTTTTGCTTTATGTGCACTTTTACTGTTTATACATGCAAATTCAAAACGTTGTTTTAATTATACTAGTGTGATTTGATAGAAGAAATATTCCAGAGAGGAGCTTTTATTTGTGACGGAATATTTTCACTGCACATCACAACGCTTCTGTTTTCTTTTGTGTCTTCTTCCATGTTTTTCTTCTCAAATTATTTCTCACATTTGTGTCACAAACTAAATAAGAAAGTGCAGTACCCACGTTAAGTCCCCAATTATTTTAATTCTGATAGTGCTTTAGTGGTACATGTTACCAAACAAATGAGCAACTTATCAAACTCAGAAGTCATTTCCACAGTTTCACACACTGACTCCTGCAGGGGTCTGAGGGCCATGAACTATTTTTCCTCAGTTGGTAATCCTTGTTGATGCCTTACGTCCTGCACGGCTGGAAGGAACGAATGGAAAAACATCAAACTATGCAATTAATAAGACGATATTCTGATATATATACTCACAACATGTCATGGCTTCTTAACAGACATGGTGCTAAATTCAGTCAATGGTAAAAAATATTAGTCTTTCACTTCAATAAAGCTTTTGGTTCCAGGAAGAACAAATGAATTTCTAGGATTATAAAATCTTGGAGCAAACATGTCTCCTCTCTTTTTCAGTGAGGTGCTGTCAGCTAGAAAGTTACTTAGAATAAATAAATGTAGTAAAAGTGGTTCAGTAACAAGCCAGCTCATCCCTTCAGGAGAAATGTCCGGCAGAGGGACGACAACAGTTTTAGATATTATGTACTTTATAGTCAGATCTCTGAACCGCAATAAGCTGATGTGAAATAATTTAGAGACTTTTTCTGAATGTCATAAACCGGTTTTCCTTGATTACAAACACTTGCACTCCGTACTTACTCCGCGACATCATAGCGTTCACTAGCTGCGTTCAAATGGGGTCGTATTCAAGTTCAAGTCCACGAGTTGTGTTTGCTGATGTTTACAGAAATGTCAGAGGTCGTGGAAGTTCATTATTTGTTGGTTGTTAAGCTAATTTATTGTAATTTTAATCATGCAGTTTGTACTCATGACTTAAATTATCATCTACATCTGCTTATGGTTGAACCTTTTCATTGCTTGCTCACATTATAACCCTGATTTATTGTTTATTGAAGTACAGTGTTGTTATGTTGGTATCATACTTGAGCCAGAGAATAAATTACGTTTTAAAAAGAGACAAATAAATTGTTCTTGTTTTCACCTTGATGAAGCGTGAAGTCCTTGGTTGTTCAACACTGCTCATTTTAAAAGAAACCTTTAAAAAAACCAAAAAAAACATACAAACAATTTCATGGTACTTTTTTTTATTTAAGATTTATTTTATTTGTTGGTTTATCTATTATCTAAGAATAATGAACAGGGTCGGGGGGGGGGGGGGGCTGGAGCCTATTCCAGGTCAGGGACCCTGGACAGGTCACCAGTTTGTAGAATCATCAATTAACCTGACATGCATGTCTTTGGACGGTGGGAGGAAGCTGGAGTACCCAGAGAGAACCCACGCAGGCACACGGAGGCCTGGGATCAATCCCAGAACCTTCTCACTGTGAGGTGACAGTGCTGACCACTGCACCGCCCAGTTTCTAATCAGGTTAGTAAAAGTGTAATTATTTTAGTTTAAATTTTGCTTTAAATACTATTTTCTTCTGTTGTGTTTGTTTTTTGGGCAGAAATGAGAGCATCCAGACTAATTCTGAACACTGATTGGGTTCGTTTGTGACGCGCGCGTGTGTGTGTGTGTGTGTGTGTGTGTGTGTGTGTGTGTGTGTGTGTGTGTGTGTGTGTGTGTGTGTGTGTGTGTGTGTGTGTGTGTGTGTGTGTGTGTGTGTGAGAATAAGATTTAAATTGTAAAGTGTCACGGTTTAATTAGATCGTGGTATAAACTTTTGTGTTCGGTAACATCTAAGTGGACTCTGTGGTTCTGAATCTCCTGTTATGGCGGTTTGATCTGCGGAGTTGACACCCATCACAACTCCTGACTCACATAGTGGCGATGATTATTTTGGGGGGTTGCTCACAGGCCTCATCGGTGGGATTTTGTGTTGGTGGAAATGGGAGGAAGTTGTTTTTTTTTAGAGGCGGGTGTTCATGTTAAATGGGTATACGCCCATCTTCTTGAGATGCAGACTGTTTTTCTCCTGGCTGCATTTGGTGAGATGAGTCTGTTGAATAAAATATCTTGGTAGTTGGTCACCATATGATGCAGAACGGTAATCGTTATCAAACTGGTAACGGGGAACATTTGTGGGGGCCTGTGGAGGTTTAGGGCGTTAATACTGAATAGTCTTAGTAGTCTTAATAGTGTTGGTGAAACGGGGGGAGGGGAGGAATCTTGCTAGTGGAAATTGGTGGGAGTGGGCTTTGTCTTAAGTCGGGTGTGTTGGTGCTGAATTGGAATACATTCAACTGTTTATAGTGCAGGCTCCTGAACTCCTGAATGCATTTGGTGAGATGAGTTTGTTTGGTGGAATATCGTGGTAACTGGTCACAAAATGGTGCAGAATGGTATTCGTTATCTGAAAGGAAATGAGGGGAGATTTTGGCGGCCTGTCCCGCTGTGGGGCGGTCACACTGAATATTGTTGAAGTTTGATGGGAAGCGAGACTCAGTGTTGGTTGGTTTCATGAGGTGTAGTCTGTTCATGTTGACAGTATTGTAACTTAGCTGTGGACAGAATGGTTTGTCGTGATAAAGCCCTTTCAGATGAAATGATATCTTCTGAAATGTAAAAGTAGCTGTGAGATCCTTTCCTTGTGCTGTATGAGGCAGAAGTGAGTCAGTAGAATCTGTGCATTGTGTTTACGTTAAATGGGTATATGCCCATCTTGAAAGGCAGACTGTTTTTCTCCTGGCTGTGTTTGGTGAGATGAGTCTGTTGAGTAGAATATCTTGGTAGTTGGTCATCATATGATGCAGAACGGTAATCGTTATCTAATTGGTAACGGGGATCATTTTTGGGGGCCTGTGGAGGTTTCGGGCGTTGAAACGGAATAGTCTTTGATTTGGGAAGAAAGGACGGTTTTGTGTTGGTATAAATTGGTAGACCTGGTGGCTTATTCAGGTGCAGTGTGTTCATGTTAAATGGGTATACACCCATCTTGAAAGGCAGACTGTTTTTCTTCTCACTGTGTTTGGTGGCGTTGAGTAGAATATCTTGGTAATTGGTCACCATATGATGCAGAACGGTATTCGTTATCAAACTGGTAACGAGGATCATTTTTGGGGGCCTGTGGAGGTTGAGGGCGTTCATACTGAATAGTCTTTGATTTGTTGGTGGAAATACGTGAAAGTAGTGGATTTTTCAGTTCAGGTGTGTTAGTATTGGATGGGTATACTTCCATCTTTTTGAGAGGCAGGGTATTGGCCTCCTCGCTGTGTTTGTCGAGATTAAACTGTCGAGCAGAATATCGTGGTAACTGGTCACAAAATGGTTTAGAACGGTATTCATTGTCTGAAAGGAAATAAGGAGTGTTTTCGGGAGACTGTTCCGCTTTGGGGAGGTCACACTGAATATTTTTAGCGTTGGACAGGAAGTGGGAGACAGTGTTGGTGAAACAGGGGGGAGGGTGGAGAATCTTGCTCGTGGAAATTGGTGGGAGTAGGCTTTGTCTTAAGTCGGGTGTGTTGGTGCTGAATGGGAATACATTCAACTGTTTTTCGTGCAGGCTCCTGAAGTCCTGAATGCATTTGGTGAGATGAGTTTGTTTGGTGGAATATCGTGGTAACTGGTAACTATCTGGTGCACAACGGTATTCGTTATCTGAAAGGAAATGGGGGGTGATTTTGGGGGCCTGTCCCGCTGTGGGGCGGTCACACTGAATATTGTTGAAGTTTGATGGGAAGCGAGACTCACTGTTGGTTGGTGGAGAGAAGGGTTTCGTGAGGTGTAGTCTGTTCATGTTGACAGTATTGTAACTTAGCTGTGGACAGAATGGTTTTTTTTCGTGATAAAGCCCTTTCAGATGAAATGATATCTTCTGAAATGTAAAAGTAGCTGTGAGATCCTTTCCTTGTGCTGTATGAGGCAGAAGTGAGTCAGTAGAATCTGTGCATGGAACCTTTAGCTGGGCTGTCTGTGGCTAGGGGCGGGGCTTCAGAATGTTGGAGAATCCTTTGTGATGTCACAAAGGATTGGCCAACATTCTGAAGCCCCGCCCCTTGGCAGGTTTTGTGTCATGGCAAAGGATTCGCCAACATTCAGAAGCCCCGCCCCCTTTGCAGGTTCCTTACATAATGTGCTCTAACCACAGACAAAGTAAATAAAAATGAATGTAACATAGTATTGTACTTAAAAGCTGCATCATGTGAGAATCTAAAGACTTCAATAGAGTTAACAAAGCTACTCTATTATGGAAGTGATCAACATTACCAGCATTATATACAAATTCTGTCCATTTAAATAAAGTGAATTTAAATTGAAATTAATTGGATTGACAGAATATTAGGAACAACTCTGAATATAACCCTGTGAAGTGCAGCGCACTTATAAGTACAGTTTCATAAAATAAAATAAAATAAAATCAATTCTCACCTTTCTTAATCAGATTAAATAACAACTGAATAATATAATTTGTTTGAAGGGAGAGTTTATTGTTGGGCTGTTGTATTATAATTTATGATGATTCTGCGTATTTGCTTATGTGAAGGTTAAACTAGCCATTTTGATTTCAATGAATACGACTATATTTGATACTCGTGTGGGATAATCCAAGTAAGACACGGAAAGTTTGGAGGAAATCTTTCGAGGGACTTCTCTGGAGACAGCTGTAAAAATAGGAGTCAACACTGCTGACTGACAAAGAAGATTTTTAATATTTTTAATAATAAAAGCAGACAAGTCAGATTAGGTGTGTGGTGATCAGATAAATTCATTTTGCGTTCTGTGTACACAAACATGGAGGACAGCTCGTGAACTTAGAAATGGTCAGTTAGCTGCACTCGCATGTCAGCAACATTTACTGGGACACGTGTTTAACACACCAAATGCTAGCAGACGATTACTGTATAAAACTAACTGCATCAAATGTAGGAAATTCAACTACATGAATTTTGATCCGAACTTTAGGTGTACATTTTGTTTTGTGCTGAACGTGGGCACGTTGTTAAATTCAGACCGGTTTAGGTTGGTTTGGGTTGGAGGGGGGGGAGGGGGGGGGGACAGAGGGGTGCAACGAAAACAAAACACAATTAGATAGCTGGTGGCCACATCTTATACAGAGCGGGCTTGGAGAATGTGAATCAGCTGTTGAGATGAACCCGTAATTTAAGTAGGACTCTTGGTATTTTCTTTTAAATGCAGCTTCCTTTCTGTTGGTTGTGTTGGAGTTCTCTGTTGTGTCATCATTCGGTCCTTCCCTTTTTCAAGGAACCTCTCCAGAGACGTTTGTTTTCTGCTCATTTTTACAAGGGTTAACTTGTGGGCTTATCGGTGCATGAAAAAAAATGAGACAACTGCGAGAAAGAGGTGTGGACAGAAGTGGCCATTTTTCAAAATAAAATACAATGCAGGCTAATGTAAATGTCATACAAATAAATAAATACAAGTTTTTTATTCTTTCAGTGCGGCCCGGTACCAAATCAACCACGGCCCGGTACTGGTCCACGGCCCGGTGGTTGGGGACCCCTGCTGTAGACAGCTGCTGCTCCTCCGACCAACAACTCCAAAAAACTTTCTGGTCCGGTGAAAACTGGAGAAAAGGTTTTTCCAGAGGACGGCCTAATGTTTAAGAGTTCCTCCCTGGTGGATGTGAGCAGACAGGGAGAGCAGAAAACAACGCAAATAAACAACACAAAAAGTAGGAGAGAGCGAAGTACCAAGGATGCCATCCGCATCACTATATGTTCCAGGAAGAACAAATGAATTTCTAGGATTATAAAATCTTGGAGCAAACATGTCTCCTCTCTTTTTGAGTGAGGTGCTGTCAGCTAGAAAGTTACTTAGAATAAATAAATGTAGTAAAAGTGGTTCAGTAACAAGCCAGCTCATCCCTTCAGGAGAAATGTCCGGCAGAGGGACGACAACAGTTTTAGATATTATGTACTTTATAGTCAGATCTCTGAACCGCAATAAGCTGATGTGAAATAATTTAGAGACTTTTTCTGAATGTCATAAACCGGTTTTCCTTGATCACAAACACTTGCACTCCGTACTTACTCCGCGACATCATAGCGTTCACTAGCTGCGTTCAAATGGTTTCGTATTCAAGTTCAAGTCCACGAGTTGTGTTTGCTGATGTTTACAGAAATGTCAGAGGTCGTGGAAGTTCATTATTTGTTGGTTGTTAAGCTAATTTATTGTAATTTTAATCATGCAGTTTGTACTCATGACTTAAATTATCATCTACATCTGCTTATGGTTGAACCTTTTCATTGCTTGCTCACATTATAACCCTGATTTATTGTTTATTGAAGTACAGTGTTGTTATGTTGGTATCATACTTGAGCCAGAGAATAAATTACGTTTTAAAAAGAGACAAATAAATTGTTCTTGTTTTCACCTTGATGAAGCGTGAAGTCCTTGGTTGTTCAACACTGCTCATTTTAAAAGAAACCTTTAAAAAAAAAAAAACATACAAACAATTTCATGGTTTTTTTTTTTTTTTATTTAAGATTTATTTTATTTGTTGGTTTATCTATTATCTAAGAATAATGAACAGGGTCGGGGGGGGGGGGGGGGGGGGCTGGAGCCTATTCCAGGTCAGGGACCCTGGACAGGTCACCAGTTTGTAGAATCATCAATTAACCTGACATGCATGTCTTTGGACGGTGGGAGGAAGCTGGAGTACCCAGAGAGAACCCACGCAGGCACACGGAGGCCTGGGATCAATCCCAGAACCTTCTCACTGTGAGGTGACAGTGCTGACCACTGCACCGCCCAGTTTCTAATCAGGTTAGTAAAAGTGTAATTATTTTAGTTTAAATTTTGCTTTAAATACTATTTTCTTCTGTTGTGTTTGTTTTTTGGGCAGAAATGAGAGCATCCAGACTAATTCTGAACACTGATTGGGTTCGTTTGTGGCGCGTGTGTGTGTGTGTGTGTGTGTGTGTGTGTGTGTGTGTGTGTGTGTGTGTGTGTGTGTGTGTGTGTGTGTGTGTGTGTGTGTGTGTGTGTGTGTGTGTGTGAGAATAAGATTTAAATTGTAAAGTGTCACGGTTTAATTAGATCGTGGTATAAACTTTCGTGTTCGGTAACATCTAAGTGGACTCTGTGGTTCTGAATCTCCTGTTATGGCGGTTTGATCTGCGGAGTTGACACCCATCACAACTCCTGACTCACATAGTGGCGATGATTATTTTGGGGGGTTGCTCACAGGCCTCATCGGTGGGATTTTGTGTTGGTGGAAATGGGAGGAAGTTGTTTTTTTTTAGAGGCGGGTGTTCATGTTAAATGGGTATACGCCCATCTTCTTGAGATGCAGACTGTTTTTCTTTTGGCTGCGTTTGGTGAGATGAGTCTGTTGAATAAAATATCTTGGTAGTTGGTCACCATATGATGCAGAACGGTAATCGTTATCAAACTGGTAACGGGGAACATTTGTGGGGGCCTGTGGAGGTTTAGGGCGTTAATACTGAATAGTCTTAGTAGTCTTAATAGTGTTGGTGAAACGGGGGGGAGGGGAGGAATCTTGCTAGTGGAAATTGGTGGGAGTGGGCTTTGTCTTAAGTCGGGTGTGTTGGTGCTGAATGGGAATACATTCAACTGTTTATAGTGCAGGCTCCTGAACTCCTGAATGCATTTGGTGAGATGAGTTTGTTTGGTGGAATGTCGTGGTAACTGGTCACAAAATGGTGCAGAATGGTATTCGTTATCTGAAAGGAAATGGGGGTGATTTTGGGGGCCTGTCCCGCTGTGGGACTGTCACACTGAATATTGTTGAAGTTTGATGGGAAGCGAGACTCACTGTTGATTGGTGGAGGGAAAGGTTTCGTGAGGTGTAGTCTGTTCATGTTGACGCGGTGTTGTAACTTAGCTGTGGACAGAATGGTTTGTCGTGATAAAGCCCTTTCAGATGAAATGATATCTTCTGAAATGTAAAAGTAGCTGTGAGATCCTTTCCTTGTGCTGTATGAGGCAGAAGTGAGTCAGTACAATCTGTGCATTGTGTTTATGTTAAATGGGTATATGTCCATCTTGAAAATGAGTCTGTTGAGTAGAATATTTTGGTAATTGGTCACCATATGATGCAGAATGGTAATTGTTATCAAACTGGTAACGGGGATCATTTTGGGGGGCCTGTGGAGGTTGAGGGCGTTCATACTGAATAGTCTTTGTTTTGTTGGTGGAAATGCATGGAAGTAGTTGTTATGTGGTGGGTGTTTTTCCAGGACCCAAATGCAAGCTCACAGACTCGAGGTATAAGTTCCAAAGTACAGTCTTTATTGTAAAAAACAAAACAAAAGGTGGCACTGATCGTGTCCACTTGCATCCATTCGGGAGGGCAACTCGACCGACAGCTCCAGGGGGACACGGCTGACAGGGCAGCCGGCAGACCAGCGGAAGGGACGGCGTCAACAATCCTCCGAGCCGGGAGGGCAACTCCACCGACTGGTGATTTTGACTGGGAATATCCGCAGGAAGCACAGAGGCCGGAGGAACGGGAATGGGAACAGGACTGACGGAGAGCAGACGGAGGACGGACGGGTGACTAAACAAATTGAACTGACAACCAGAGTTGTGCAGGGGCAGGTTACATATAGTCTGGGGAGGTGATCAGGGAGATGCAGCACACCTGCAGGTGGTGATCAGGGGTGAGTGGCTGCATCTGCTGGGACCAGTGAGGGGCGTGGCCACGGGAGGTGAGGGGCGTGGCCACAGACAAAGACAGGGGACACAGGAGGAGAGGTGATCTGGGGCAAAACCTAGGAAAAAACTGGACTCCTGACAGTAGTGGCTTTTTCAGTTCGTGTGTGTTAGTATTGGATGGGTATAGTTCCATCTTTTTGAAAGGCAGGGTATTGGCCTCCTTGCTGTGTTTGTGGAGATTAAACTGCCGAGCAGAATATCGTGGTAACTGGTCACAAAATGGATTAGAACGGTATTCATTGTCGGAAAGGAAATAAGGAGTCTTTTCGGGAGCCTGTTCAACTTAAGGGAGGTCACACTGAATATTTTTAGCGTTGGACATGAAGTGGGAGTCAGTGTTGGTGAAACAGGGGGGAGTGGAGGGAATTTTGTGAGTTGAAATTTGTGGAAGTGGGCTTTTTTCTAAATGGGGTGTGTTGCTGTTGAACGGGAAAACATTCGACTCTTTAAGATTCTGGCTGCTGAACTCCTGAATGCATTTGGTGAGATGAGTTTGTTTGGTGGAATGTCGTGGTAACTGGTCACAAAATGGTGCAGAATGGTATTCATTATCTGAAAGGAAATGGGGGGAGATTTTGGGGCCTGTCCCGCTGTGGGACTGTCACACTGAATACTTTTGACGTTTGATGGGAAGCGAGACTCAGTGTTGGTTGGTTTCATGAGGTGTAATCTGTTCATGTTGACGGTATTGTAACTTAGCTGTGGACAGAATGGCTTGTCGTGATAAAGCCCTTTCAGACGAAATGATATCTTCTGAAATGTAAAAGTAGCTTTGAGATCCTTTTCCATATGAGGCAGAAGTGAGTCAATAAAATCTGTGCATTGTGTTTACATTAAATGGGTATACGCCCATCTTGAAAGGCAGACTGTTTTTCTCCTGGCTGTGTTTGGTGAGATGAGTTTGTCGAGTAGAATATCTTGGTCGTTGGTCACCATATGATGCAGAACGGTAATTGTTATCAAACTGGTAACGGGGATCATTTTTGGGGGTCTGTGGAGGTTTCGGGGGTTGAAACTGAATAGTCTTTGATTTGGGAAGAAAGGACGGTTTTGTGTTGGTATAAATTGGTAGACCTGGTGGCTTATTCAGGTGCAGTGTGTTCATGTTAAATGGGTATATGCCCATCTTGAAAGGCAGACTGTTTTTCTTCTCGCTGCATTTGGTGAGATGAGTCTGTTGAGTAGAATATCTTAGTATTTGGTCACCATATGATGCAGAACGGTATTCGTTATCAAACTGGTAACAGAGATCATTTTTGTGGGCCTGTGGAGGTTGAGGGCGTTCATACTGAATAGTCTTTGTTTTGTTGGTGGAAATACGTGAAAATAGTGGCTTTTTCAGTTCGGGTGTGTTAGTATTGGATGGGTATACTTCCGTCTTTTTGAGAGGCAGGGTATTGGCCTCCTCGCTGTGTTTGTGGAGATTAAACTGTCGAGCAGAATATCGTGGTAACTGGTCACAAAATGGATTAGAACGGTATTCATTGTCGGAAAGGAAATAAGGAGTGTTTTCAGGAGCCTGTTCCGCTTTGGGGAGGTCACACTGAATATTTTTAGCGTTGGACAGGAAGTGGGAGTCAGTGTTGGTGAAACAGAGGGGAGGGGATTTTGTGAGTTGAAATTTGTGGAAGTGGGCTTTTTCCTAAATGGAGTTTGTTGCTGTTGAACGAGAAAACATTCGACTCTTTAAGATTCTGGCTGCTGAACTCCTGAATGCATTTGGTGAGATGAGTTTGTTTGGTGGAATGTCGTGGTAACTGGTCACAAAATGGTGCAGAATGGTATTCGTTATCTGAAAGGAAATGGGGGGAGATTTTGGCGGCCTGTCCCGCTGTGGGACTGTCACACTGAATATTGTTGAAGTTTGATGGGAAGCGAGACTCACTGTTGGTTGGTTTCATGAGGTGTAGTCTGTTCATGTTGACAGTATTGTAACTTAGCTGTGGACAGAATGGTTTGTTGTGATAAAGCCCTTTCAGACGAAATGATATCTTCTGAAATGTAAAAGTAGCTGTGAGATCCTTTCCTTGTGCTGTATGAGGCAGAAGTGAGTCAATAAAATCTGTGCATTGTGTTTACGTTAAATGGGTATATGCCCATCTTGAAAGGCAGACTGTTTTTCTCCTGGCTGTGTTTGGTGAGATGAGTCTGTCGAGTAGAATATCTTGGTAGTTGATCACCATATGATGCAGAACGGTAATCGTTATCTAATTGGTAACGGGGAACATTTTTAGGGGTCTGTGGAGGTTTAGGGCGTTGAAACTGAATAGTCTTTGATTTGGGAGGAAAGGACGGTTTTGTGTTGGTATAAATTGGTAGACCTGGTGGCTTATTCAGGTGCAGTGTGTTCATGTTAAATGGGTATACGCCCATCTTGAAAGGCAGACTGTTTTTCTTCTCGCTGCATTTGGTGAGATGAGTCTGTTGAGTAGAATATCTTGGTAGTTGGTCACCATATGATGCAGAACGGTATTCGTTATCAAACTGGTAACGAGGATCATTTTTGGGGGCCTGTGGAGGTTGACGGCGTTCATACTGAATAGTCTTTGATTTGTTGGTGGAAATACGTGAAAATAGTGGCTTTCTCAGTTCAGGTGTGTTAGTATTGGATGGGTATACTTCCGTCTTTTTGAGAGGCAGGGTATTGGCCTCCTCGCTGTGTTTGTGGAGATTAAACTGTCGAGCAGAATATCGTGGTAACTGGTCACAAAATGGTTTAGAACGGTATTCATTGTCTGAAAGGAAATAAGGAGTGTTTTCGGGAGCCTGTTCCACTTTGGGGAGGTCACACTGAATATTTTTAGCGTTGGACAGGAAGTAGGAGACAGTGTTGGTGAAACAGGGAGAAGGGGAGGGAATTTTGTGAGTTGAAATTTGTGGAAGTGGGCTTTTTCCTAAATGGGGTGTGTTGCTGTTAAACAGGAAAACATTCAACTCTTTAAGATTCTGGCTGCTGAACTCCTGAATGCATTTGGTGAGATGAGTTTGTTTGGTGGAATATCGTGGTAACTGGTAACTATCTGGTGCACAACGGTATTCGTTATCTGAAAGGAAATGGGGGGTGATATCGGGGGCTTGTCCCGCTGTGGGGGGGTAACACTGAATATTGTTGAAGTTTGATGGGAAGCAAGACTCAGTGTTGGTGAAACAGGGGGGAGGGTGGGGAATCTTGCCAGTGGAAATTGGTGGGAGTGAGCTTTGTCTTAAGTCGGGTGTGTTGGTGCTGAATGGGAATACATTCAACTGTTTATAGTGCAGGCTCCTGAACTCCTGAATGCATTTGGTGAGATGAGTTTGTTTGGTGGAATATCGTGGTAACTGGTAACTATCTGGTGCACAACGGTATTCGTTATCTGAAAGGAATTGGGGGGTGATTTTGGGGGCCTGTCCCGCTGTGGGGCGGTCACACTGAATATTGTTGAAGTTTGATGGGAAGCAAGACTCACTGTTGGTTGGTGGAGAGAAGGGTTTCGCGAGGTGTAGTCTGTTCATGTTGACAGTATTGTAACTTAGCTGTGGACAGAATGGGTTTTTTTCGTGATAAAGCCCTTTCAGATGAAATGATATCTTCTGAAATGTAAAAGTAGCTGTGAGATCCTTTCCTTGTGCTGTATGAGGCAGAAGTGAGTCAGTAGAATCTGTGCATGGAACCTTTAGCTGGGCTGTCTGTGGCTAGGGGGCGGGGCTTCAGAATGTTGGAGAATCCTTTGTGATGTCACAAAGGATTGCCCAACATTCAGAAGCCCCGCCCCCTTTGCAGGTTCCTTACATAATGTGCTCTAACCACAGACAAAGTAAATAAAAATGAATGTAACATAGTATTGTACTTAAAAGCTGCATCATGTGAGAATCTAAAGACTTCAATAGAGTTAACAAAGCTACTCTATTATGGAAATGATCAACATTACCAGCATTATATACAAATTCTGTCCATTTAAATAAAGTGAATTTAAATTGAAATGAATTGGGTTGACAGAATATTAGGAACAACTCTGAATATAACCCAGTGAAGTGCAGCGCACTTATAAGTACAGTTTCATAAAATAAAATAAAATCAATTCTCACCTTTCTTAATCAGATTAAATAACAACTGAACAATATAATGTGTTTGAAGGGAGAGTTTATTGTTGGGCTGTTGTATTATAATTTATGATGATTCTGTGTATTTGCCTATGTGAAGGTTAAACTAGCCATTTTGAATTCAATGAATACGACTATATTTGATACTCGTGTTGGATAATCCAAATGATGTCTGTTTTATGCATTTTTACTACACAGATTACAAGATGAGATGAATTCATTTTACATCCAAGTTGAATATATGAATGAATTAAATCTTTGTGCCACTTGTTGAATGCACACCACAGATCCCAGGACTATTATGACCTGTGTACACTCAGCTCTCTGATATTCCTCAAACTATTTGTCAAAAATGATAAAATCAGAGGAAATAATCATATATTATCAGAAATGATGAAAAAAAAATGAAAATAAAACAAACATATTTTGTGAGCATGCAAATATTTGTCTAAGTTTGTCAATATCTGTCTCTGAGATTCCTGCTGCCACCGTTTAGTTTGTGGAGTCACATGACTGAAAGGGAACCCTGCTTGAGTTGGAACCCAGAACCAGTTTAACTAGGAACCCAGGACCAGTTTAACTTAACCCAGAACCAGTTTAACTTAACCCAGAACCAGTTTAACTTAACCCAGGACCAGTTTAACTTGGAACTCAGAACCAGTTTAATTTAACCCAGAACCAGTTTAATTTAACCCAGGACCAGTTTAATTTAACCCGGGACCAGTTTAATTTAACCCAGAACCAGTTTAATTTAACCCGGGACCAGTTTAATTTAACCCGGGACCAGTTTAATTTAACCCAGGACCAGTTTAACTTGCACGTGCACTTTGAGGATCAAATGTTTCCTTCTAATATGTCATAATATTTCCGTTTGGTGAAATCAGCTCTCTTTTGGTCTTTTTTGTTCGCTCCGAGCACCCGTACCGTAACACCACGGATAGTCACGCAGTCCTAGCGGCGGCTAGCTGGACCGGTTTGGTTTCAACACACAACACGGTGCTAAAATCTTAAAAACACAAGTCCATGGATATCTTTGTTCATCAGATATCTTTGTTCATCAGATATCTTTATTCATCAGATATCTTTGTTCATCAGATATCTTTGTTCTTCAGATATCTTTGTTCATCAGATATCTTTGTTCATCAGATATCTTTGTTCCAACCAGACTGAGCTAGCTGATCAATTTAGTGTTTCTATGTTCTGTATTTATTCAGTTGGAGACTAGAAATCCTCTCTGTTGCTAGGGTGGTCGCTAAGGGTCCGACTACTTCCTGGAGTAGTAAACATTCCTTATAACACTCTACTGACACAACGGATTGTTTTCCAGCTGTTAGTCGTACCCTATGTGCTGCCATGGAAACAGAGATCACACTAACAAAAGGTTTTATATTCTGAGAATAAATTGCTCCACAATATGAACACATTTAGAGTTCATGTTTTATTGAGTTGGTAACTTGTGTAATCGCAGTATTACACTGGAGGGTGCTTTAACGTGATTATTGGCACGACAGTGATGCAGTCAGGACCGAGGCGCTTAACTATGCAACGCTCTATGATGAATATTTAGGCGTAAAAAGCGATAATCTTAGATATGCCTTGAGTGAGGAAAAAACAGAAATGACCAAGATTTTAAAATATGTTCAGCAACTAAATAACCAAACAAGGCGAAGATGCAGTGTTAGTGTGCAGGACAGTGAATAGATGGAGACATCCCTGATCCCAGATGACCCGTCTGTGACTGACGCCTTACGTCCTCTGCTGATGGAGCAGCTACTTAAAGAGCTGATACATCTGTTCGTAGTCTTTTAGGTTTTCTGTTTGAGTTTTCTTGTTACTGAGACTAGAAGACACGAACATACAGCAGTTGTGAGTGTGACTACCGAGCAGGCTCGACATGAGCAGTACATGTATTAGTTAAGTGCATCTGTGTAACCTGTTTTCTTGTTTGTATGGTAGAGGAAGTCGATTATGTAGATCGTGGAGTTGCCAGGTTACAACAGCTAAAAGAGCAGGAATGAGTTTTCATATGTTGTTTGACTGGTCAACAAGTAACTGAAGAACGTTATGGACATTTAAGTGATTCATATCATCATACTTATGCTTGTTATGCGTTATACTGACCGAGGTTACTCATGTATTTTCTGGAGATGTTGTGACCTCTGTTTTACTTGAAGATTTGAAGATACGGTTATTAATTAGTTGGTTACCTCCTGAAGTCGTTGTTAAGAGCTTCCTATGTTTGAGGAGTCTGCAGTCAAGCTAACGTTTCTGCCTCTTTGTTTCCACATTCACACCCCTCCCTGACGGAGTGAGATAGTGAGATGGTCCTCTCTGGAGTGAGACAGATCTCTGGAGTGAGACAGATCTCAGGAGTGAGACAGATCTCTGTGGAGTGAGACATATCTTTCTGGAGTGAGACAGATCTCTGTAGAGTGAGACATATCTTTCTGGAGTGAGACAGAGCTCTGTGGAGTGAGACAGATCTCTGGAGTGACACATCTCTGGAGTGAGACAGATCTCTGTGGAGTGAGACAGTGATTTTAGATATAGATTCTATTACATTTTCTTTTACTGATATCATCCTACAACAGAAAGTAACTGAAGTACTGAAGCCTTGTCGGCGTACTTGTCACATGTCACATGATAATAAAGCAATTAATCGCTTTAAATTCAGTTTTTAATATCTTCTTATTTGCCCCTCAGTCCGGTCTGAAATGAGGAGGCTGAAATTACCATACACGCCATGAAAATACATCTAGGAATACATTAATTAAATGAAATACACATGTTAGAGTCAGATCTTCATGTGCACTTTGTGGCTTTTGTGCTTTTCGACACATACAGTTGCGATTTAAAAAAAAAATGTTACCAGCACATCCTTCCATCATTCAGCAGCTGTATTATAGATGTATATAGATGTATTCAGGGCGGTACGGTGGTGCAGTGGTTAGCACTGTCGCCTCACAGCAAAAAGGTTCCGGGTTGGAATCCGGTCCTGGGCCTTTCTGTGTGAGTTTGCATGTTCTCCCTGTGCTTGCGTGGGTTCTCTCCGGGTTCTCCGGCTTCCTCCCATCATCCAAAAACATGCACCTCAGGTCAGGTTACCTGGCGCCGCGCTAGTGGCAGCCTGTTGCAGCAGCTCCCCCCTGCTGTAGTGAAGAAATTTCCCCTCAGGGATTAATAAAGTGAAATAAAAAAAAAGCAGCTGCAGCTTTCAGCTGGATTGTGTGTTTCACTTCTTTATATTTTTCTAAAATTATGAATGAAACATAATGTCGAGATTCTCCACCTGGCAGCTCTGCAGTTCTACTGGAGGACTCCCAGGTTGGCGCTGATGGAGGAACCTGCAGGAGGAGACTGGGAGGAACGACCTGCCTGATCTCAACCCGGGTTGTTCATACTGAAGTCCCTCTTCATGTCCTGGGGATCCTCAGGAGGAGTCTGGGACAGGTGATTCCAAACTGGGACACCTGGACTCCTTTACTTGGACAGCTGCTGACACACCAGGATCAGTGGTGGCAGAGATGGTGACTCTTTAACATCTTTCAGGAGCATCTTGAAAATAAGTCTTCACAGTGTGTTTTCACATTCTGGTATTGCTGCCTCTGAATGCTTACTGGACATGATGTCATGTTTGTATTGTGTCCTGTCTCCAGTAATGGATGTCATGTCTTTCTGTCTTTAATGAGTTTTGCTCCACAGACCTCCAGCCATGTGGAGGGAGGGAGCCCAGAGAGCAGTGGTGGGACATCTCAGGCCACGCAGGGCCAGCAGGCTGCAGGTTTGTGATGTCACAGCTCCTCCCCTCTGATGAATACTGATCTTCTACTCTAAAGTTCCAGACTGTCCTCTGCCCTCCATGTTTCATGTTTAATGTTTAATGTAAGAGGCCAAGGTTCAGTTCTGTATCAGACCTGTTCTGTGTTTGTTCTCCTCCCGGAGCTCTGAACTTAGTCTAAACTATTTTATCAAGGAGTCTTATGTTAGGAGTGATTTAGTGAGGAGGTGTGGTCGACCCCGTTGATAGCTGACACAGTTTAAAATGATGTGATTGATTGATTAAAAGAAAAAGCCCTCTTGGTGATAAAGGGACAGAACGGACAGCGACCTCCAGTGGAGATCAAATGAACTGCGTGTTAAAGTGTTTGTGTTTGTGATTGCTGCTGATGGTAGGTAGGTAGGTAGGTATTTACTTTATTAATCCCCGAGGGGAATTTTTTTTTCGCTACAGCAGCATACAGAAGCAATAAGATAATAATAGAATAATAGAATAAAATAATAGAATAGAATAGAATAGAATAGAATAGAATAGAATAGAATAGAATAGAATAGAATAGAATAATAGAAAATCAATAAAATAGCAGTAAATAGCAGTAAAAAATATAAAATGCACAGTATATACAGTACATTATATATCTATATATATTATATACAAACAAACCAAGAAACACAGTCAACATATATATATATACAGTACAGTATAAATCTATATATATTATCTACAAACAAACCAAGAAACACAGTCAACAGTGTTATTGTACTGTAATGGATTTTGCCAGAGGTGAGTTATTGTACAGTCTTATTGCAGTGGGCAGGAATGATCTCCTGTATCAGGAATGATCTCCTGTATCAGGAATGATCTCCTGTATCAGGAATGATCTCCTGTATCAGGAATGATCTCCTGTATCTGGAATGATCTCCTGTATCAGGAATGATCTCCTGTCTCAGGAATGATCTCCTGTCTCAGGAATGATCTCCTGTATCAGGAATAATCTCCTGTATCAGGAATGATCTCCTGTATCAGGAATGATCTCCTGTCTCAGGAATGATCTCCTGTATCAGGAATGATCTCCTGTCTCAGGAATGATCTCCTGTCTCAGGAATGATCTCCTGTATCTGGAATGATCTCCTGTATCAGGAATGATCTCCTGTATCAGGAATGATCTCCTGTATCTGTCCTTGTGACAGCGGAGCTGGAGGAGTCTTTTAGAGAAAGTGCTCCGCTGTCCCTGCAGCAGGTGGTGGAGAGGGTGGACAGGATTATCCAATATGGACAATAGTTTCCTCAGCGTCCTCCTCTCCACCACCTTTTCCAGGCTGTCCAGTTTGTAGCCGATGATGGAGCCGGCCTTCTTAACCAGTTTGTTAAGTCTGTTGGTGTCTCCGGCTCCAATGCTTCTCCCCCAGTCTACCCCAGCGAAGTACAGTTCACTGGCCACAACAGACTGGTAGAACATCTCCAACATCTCGCTGCACACATTGAAGGATCGAAGTTTCCTCAAGAAAAAGAGTCGACTCATCACCTTCTTGTAGACAGCGTTGATGTTGGTCTTCCAGTTCAGTCTGTTGCTGATGGACACACCCAGGTACTTGTACTCCTCAACCATGTCCACCTCCTCTCCCAGAACTCTCAGCGGTTGTGGAGCCGTCGTCTTCCTCCTGAAGTCGACCACCATCTCTCTGGTCTTGGCCACGTTCAGGAGCAGGTGATTCCTTCCCGCCCACTCCACAAAGTCCTCCACTACTGCCCTGTACTCGTCCTCCCGTCCATCCCTTATACACCTACCACTGCAGAGTCATCAGAGAACTTCTGCAGATGTCTTGACTCTGAGTTGTTCTGGAAGTCAGTTGTGTAGAAGGTGAACAGGAAGGGAGACAGAACAGTTCCCTGAGGAGCTCCAGTACCACTGACCACCGTATCAGACAGCACACTGCCCAGACGGACAAACTGTGGTCTGCCTGTCAGGTAGTCAGTGATCCAGGAGACGGTGGGCACGTCCACCCCCACCACCCGCAGCTTCTCACTCAGCAGCAGTGGTTGGATGGTGTTAAATGCACCGGAGAAATCAAAGAAAGTGATTCTCACAGAGTCACCGGTTCCATCCAGGTGAGACTGAGCTCGTTGCAGCAGGTAGATGATGGCGTCGTCCACTCCCACACGAGGCTGGTACGCAAATTGCAGAAGGTCCAGAGAAGATTTCACCAGCGGTCTGAGGTGGGCCAAGACCAGCCTCTCCAGCACCTTCATCACATGAGATGTGAGGGCAACCGGTCGGTAGTCGTTGAGGCCGGATGGAGTCGTCTTCTTAGGGACTGGAACCAGGCAGGACATCTTCCACAGCACCGGGACTTCCTCCTGCTTCAGGCTCAGGTTGAAGAGGTGTTGTAGGACCTCAGCCAGCTGGACGGCGCAGGTCTTCAGGACCACGGGGCTGATGCCGTCAGGTCCTGCAGCCTTGCGCTGGTGGATTCTCTCCAGCTGTCTCCTAACCTGGTCAGTCGTCACAGAGAGGGGGGTAAGGGGGGTGTGGGGGGTGTGGGGGGGGTCGAGGTGTCGATGGAGGAAGAGCCCTTTGAGATTGAGGGCTCTATGCAGTTCACCAGGGGGCGCAGAGGGGGGAGGGGGGAGGCAGCAGAGGTGTTTGGGAGGTGTGAGGTGTGGAGGAGACAGATGAGGGTGGTGAACTAAACCTGTTGAAGAAACAGTTTAGTTCATTTGACCTCTCCAGGTTCCCCCTGGTTGTTCCTCTCCAGGTTCCCCCTGGTTGTTCCTCTCCAGGTTCCCTCTGGTTGTTCCTCTCCAGGTTCCCCCTGGTTGTTCCTCTCCAGGTTCCCTCTGGTTGTTCCTCTCCAGGTTCCCCCTGGTTGTTCCTCTCCAGGTTCCCCCTGGTTGTCTCTCTCTCCCCTTGAACCCAGTAATCTCCTTCATTTTATACACTTTATTAATCCCCGAGGGATTATACCGTTCATACCGGTCCACACCTCCCTCACGTTGTTCTCCTGGAGTTTTGCCTCCAGCTTCCTCCTGTAGGAGTCCTTGCACTCCCTGAGCTTCTCCTTCAGGTGGCGCTGCACTCTCCTGAGCTCCTCCCTGTCCCCAGATCTGAAAGCTGCTTTCTTCTGATTAAGAAGAACTTTCAGGTCACTGGTGATCCACGGTTTATTGTTGGGGAAGCAGTGTCCAGTCCGGGATGGTACGGTGGTGTGTTCACAGAACTTAATGTAATCTGTGATACAGTCCGTCATGCTGTTGATGTCCTCCCCATGTGGTCCACACAGCACATCCCAGTCCGTGGACTCAAAGCAGTCCTGCAGGGCATCTTTAGCCTCCTGTGTCCACCTCCTCACAGTCCTGGTGGTCACAGGCTGCCTCTGCACCAGGGGGACATACCTGGGAGTCAGCAGGACCAGGTTGTGGTCTGATCTACCAAGGGGGGGAAGGGCAGTAGTACTGTATGCATCCATGGCATTAGCATACAGTAGGTCCAGAGTTTTATTGTTGCTTGTGGGGCAGTTAACATACTGGTGAACAGTTGGCAGTACTTTATCCAGACTGGTTAAAGTCTCCAGTAACTGCCAAAAATGCCCCGTCTGTAGTTTGGACACAGTGGAGTGGATGGTGTCCACTGCTGCCTCTACGTCAGCTGATGGAGGAACGTACACAGCGATAACAATGGCGGACGTGACCTCCCTCGGCAAATAATAAGGGCGCATCCCCACGACTAGAAGTTCAATGTCCGGGCTACAGAAACGTTCCTTCACACACACGTGGTCGGGATTGCACCACCTCTCATTCACATAGACTGCAATCCCTCCACCTTTCTTCTTACCGCTCCGAACAACGTCTCTGTCCGCCCGAACAGTCCTGAAGCCGGGTACGGCCGCGCTGTGGTCCGGGAAATGTGAGTGCAGCCATGTCTCGGTGAAACACATGATGCTGCACTCCCGGTACTCTCTCTGGGTCTTTACCAGCGCCGAGCTCGTCCGTCTTGTTGGCCAACGACCTCACGTTCCCCGTTAAGATCTCCGGTACCGATGGTTTCTATCTCCTCCTCTTCGCTTTCAGCTTAGCTCCAGCTCAGCAACCCCGACGTCTTCTCCGAAGTTCGTCCGGGATCTCAGGCCTCGCTCCGGGCAGCAGCAGTAGAGGTCTACTCAGCGCGATCAGCTGATCACGAGAGTAAACAATAACAGTGCCCCCATCCAGAAACGTGGAAAAATTACGGTCTATTGTCTGACCGTTAACTTAACACACGAGAGAAAGAAAAAAACAACAACTCCGAAGAGGAGAAAGACTTAAAAAATACTAATAACAACACACTCGGGGAGGGGAGCTGCTGCAACAGGCTGCCGCGAGCGCGGCACCATCTTAGGCATAACCTGATGAAGGTTGGAACAGACTCCAGTCGTTTCTACTCACCAAACATCTCCACCTTCATGTCTGTGTTCTTGAGTTGAGAAGTGACGTCTCTGATGAGATCCACCACAAACATCAAGCTGCAGAGAGAATCAACCTCATTCGCAGTCTGAAGAATATTTCTCACCTCGCTCCTCTTAAAGTCCTCCTCTCTGATCCGGAGGGTTTTTCTCCTGAGGAGCTCTCTTAATGGTTAAGATGCTCCGTGAATAACTTTTATCTTAATTTACTCTTAATTTTAAGGGGAAATTCTTAGAAAACGTCACAATGCAAAGAATTTTCTTGTGGCTGTGTGTGTGTGTGTGTGTGTGTGTGTGTGTGTGTGTGTGTGTGTGTGTGTGTGTGTGTGTGTGTGCGTGTGTGTGTGTCTGTGTGTGTGTGTGTGTGTGTGTGTGTGTGTGTGTGTGTGTGTGTGTGTGTGTGTGTGTGTGTGTGTGTGTGTGTGTGTGTGTGTGTGTGTGTGTGTGTGTGTGTGTGTGTCTGTGTGTGTTGTGTGTGTGTGTGTGTGTGTGTGTGTGTGTGTGTGTGTGTGTGTGTGTGTGTGTGTGTGTGTGTGTGTGTGTGCGTGTGTGTGTGTCTGTGTGTGTTTGTGTGTGTGTCTCCATGTCATGTGTTGCATGTTGAACATTATAACTCAGTTACTTATTAACTCTTGTCCTACTTTCTAAAGCAGTCACAGCAGATATGAATACATACGGTTCATCCAGCAGCTGTCAATCATTTACAGCTAGAAACTCCCTTCAGCACAAGACGATCAGTGAACAGAGGAGGGAGAGCTTCTGGAAAACAAAACGTTCGGCCTTCATGTGCTTTCAGTTGTTTAACACGTGAATTAATTGTGTTGTTTAAGGTACGATATTGATATTGACACACACACACACTCTCTCATGTCTTTGGTCAGCAGAGGGAGGAAACAGAAACTGGACGGACGGCTGCTGAGGACCTTCATAATGTGATCAAACTCAACACTGAACCCTCACGCAGGTACACAAGCATCATATGACACCTGTTGACATGTTTACCTGTTTACCTGTGGGCAGCAGGTTTTAGGGGACGTTAGTTTGAGGTTCAGTTGAGGTCCTCACATATAGTAAGGTGTGTGTGTGTGTGTGTGTGTGTGTGTGTGTGTGTGTGTGTGTGTGTGTGTGTGTGTGTGTGTGTGTGTGTGTGTGTGTGTGTGTGTGTGTGTGTGTGTGTGTGTGTGTGTGTGTGTGTGTGTGTGTGTGGGTGGGGCCAATGGCAGCACCTGTAACTCAGCACCTCGGAGCAGACAGACAGACAGGACAAAAGACGAGGAGGATGCACATGAATAAATGACAGAGCAGAGCTGCTACCTGTAGGAGAGACGCCTGAACGGTTCGACACAGTGGAAACAACCTCCACCTGCAGGACCTTCCTCACCTGTGTGAACGGGACCCTCCGAGAGCACCAGATGTAACCTTATTTCGGCGTCTGCTTGTGGTCGAAGGAAGAAAATGTTTCTGTGAAGAAACGGGATTAAAACAGAAGTTTCCGTTTTCCTGCCACTCTGCTGAGTCAGCTTTTTCTCACCTGGTTGTTTGAAGGCCGACCGGTTTCCCCTGAGAGAAGAACAACAGAGGTCGACACAGTGAAGGCTGAAGGCTCTTCAAGAAAGACTCTGTGGTCGGGAGGCTGCCAACGCATCCTGAAACCTGCTGACCTCGACAACAGCTGGCTCCACATCTGCTTCACACAGGTGAGTCTGAGTGGATTTACTAAAGTTTTAACTTCTATTACATATCTATAGTTACTAGTTGCTTCTTATATTAAGATTTCACATTAAAATCAGCTTCTAAAACACTGAATTCATGATTGTTGTTGTTTTCTGGCCCCTCACAAGATATATATCTGGTTGTGTCACGTCTCAGATGATGAAGACACTTTTCATATTAATAATTAAAGAGTCTTATATTCCAGAGAGGTGAAGATGAGTCCAAAAATAATATAGATTTGTGCATCAGTTTTTTTCTTCATCTTTTCCGGCCTCCACTGAATGATCAGTCTGAACCTGTAGAGGTCCAGTCCAGTGGTTCCCTCACAGGAACCTCTACTTTTGTCTGATTATACTCTAATTAAATGAACTCGATCTTCATTTTGATTGTGAATGCACCACTTTCACATGTGGCTTTTATAACATTAAAGTATTTGTGTTTTTTAAGTAAAGTATCTGAATGCTTGTTGCAGAGCTGCATTAACGTGCCTCCATCACATCCAGCTCAGCAGTTAATTATCAAAGATATTTATTCATTGTTTATGGAAACACTCTGTATGTAGCTGGATGTAAACTGAGCTGCTGTCGGCCACAACAAACTGATTCTCAGGTGTATTTCAGCTTCGGTCGGACGCTGAACTGCTGCAGGAGAAATCAGAGGAGAGACATTTGTTCTGCAGGAACAGAATCACGTTTCACTTTTACAGCAGCCATGTTGAGTTTTAGTCGTTCAGTCAGACTGCAGCTCGCTCAGCTGATCGAAGCTCAGACTGGATGTCTGCTGCCGTCCCACAGACGTCCAACACTACTGACTGCAGACACCTCGTTCTGCAGCAGATCAGCTTTCATCAGGAAGTGATTTGAACCAAGTGATAATATCTCACATGTTCGCTTCCAACATGTCCACTCAGCAGATTTAAATCTCCTGTTGTTTGCTGAGCTCATTGTGTTTGGTTCCTTTAATCATTGAACCATCGATGTCCGTCCGTCCATCTGTCTGTCCGTCCGTCTGTCCATCTGTCTGTCCGTCTGTCTGTCACAGTAGAACCGTGTCTTCTGTGATTGTGCTGATGTTGTATTGGGAAGTTTTAGGTTTACACAGTTCAGTGTTACAATGTTCACTATTTATTTTAGTGTGCTAACATTTGCTAATTATCATACGTACAGCAGACGCTGCTGGGAATGTCAACAGTTCAGGTTTTTTATCACAACTAGAATATTGGATAAATGAAAGATTTGATCTGATGATGGAAAAATCATTTCATTTAAATCCATTTCATAGTTGTTACAACTTTTAACTTCCAGTGGCACAAGAGGAAAAGTCAGCACGTCCTCAACTTCACTGATATTTCTCTCTGCAGCTAAAAGACTTCCAGCGGATCAGAAGTCGAAACTCGCTTCACTTCAAAGTCGTATTGAACCGACATGGAAAAGAAAAGAAGGAGCTCCGTGACAATCAGAGAGAGAGAGAGAGTGTGTGTGTGTGTGTGTGTGTGTGTGTGTGTGTGTGTGTGTGTGTGTGTGTGTGTGTGTGTGTGTGTGTGTGTGTGTGTGTGTGTGTGTGTGTGTGTGTGTGTGTGTGTGTGTGAGAAGAAAAGAAACAATAAAACAATGTGCTTCAGTTTCTGTTTGCTCAGCTGCAGTAAAATCTCTCCCTGAGGCCGTCGGGAGCCGAGCGGGAGATTTACTGATGTTTTGAAAAGTTGAGCAGCGAACAGGTCGACGTTCCCGACCTCTCGCACCTTCCTGTTTATTTATTTCACTTTTTCTCCTCCGCTCTGTTGTCATTTGATGCTCCACTGATTTCTGTTGTTATTTCCTCTTTGTTGGCTGCTTGGTGTCTTCACTGAGGAGGTGATGTTTTTTGCTTCTCAACAGGATTGCTGGAAAAATCTGCTGCATCCACAGCATATGGGACCATTAAATTACACTGAAGTATTAATAGTGTTGGGACACATAGGTGCACATACACTGACCTTTTCTCTTCATCACTTCCTCCAGAGCGTCTTTCATTCTCACCTGGTCTCGTCTCATGTCCTCAGCCCTCCGTCCGTCACACTCCTCCCCGTCATGGCTGAGCCGTCTTCAGGTTGGTGGAAACTCACTTTCCTGAGGAAAAAGAAATCCCAGCCGAAGGTTCTCTACGAAATCCCTGCAGAGTTTGTTACCAACTCCGGTCAGCACGGCTCCAGCGCTGGGACTGGAGGTAGCGTCCACACGGGGGACGCAGAGCAGGACTCCCAGCTGGACGCACGACTGGAGAGGATCGTGGATAAAACGACGGCCAGCAGGGGGCGCCACGTCAAGGTGTCTCACTCGGGGAGGTTTAAGGAGAAGAAGAAGGTGCGAGCTACGCTGGCGGAGAACTCGGATATGAAAGGACACACGGACAAGTCATGAATTATAGCGATAGAAAGATGTTTATAGATCACCGTTTATAGATCACCGTTTATAGATCACCGTTTATAGATCACCGTTTATAGATCACCGTTTATAGATCACCGTTTATAGATCACCCCGTTTATAGACCACCCCGTTTATAGACCACCGTTTATAGATCACCCCGTTTATAGACCACCGTTTATAGATCACCCCGTTTATAGATCACCGTTTATAGACCACCGTTTATAGATCACCCCGTTTATAGACCACCCCGTTTATAGACCACCGTTTATAGATCACCCCGTTTATAGACCACCGTTTATAGATCACCGTTTATAGATCACCCCGTTTATAGATCACCGTTTATAGATCACCCCGTTTATAGATCACCCTGTTTATAGATCACCCCGTTTATAGATCACCGTTTATAGATCACCCTGTTTATAGATCACCCCGTTTATACATCACCCCGTTTATAGATCACCGTTTATAGATCACCCCGTTTATAGATCACCCCGTTTATAGATCACCCCGTTTATAGATCACCGTTTATAGATCACCCCGTTTATAGATCACCCCGTTTATAGATCACTGTTTATAGATCACCGTTTATAGAGCACCCCGTTTATAGATCACCCCGTTTATAGATCACCGTTTATAGATCACCCCGTTTATAGATCACCCCGTTTATAGATCACCGTTTATAGATCACCCCGTTTATAGATCACCCTGTTTATAGATCACCGTTTATAGATCACCGTTTATAGATCACCCCGTTTATAGATCACCATTTATAGATCACCCTGTTTATAGATCACCGTTTATAGATCACCATTTATAGATCACCCCGTTTATAGATCACTGTTTATAGATCACCCCGTTTTTAGATCACCCCATTTATAGATCACCATTTATAGATCACCGTTTATAGATCACCCCATTTATACATCACCCCGTTTATAGATCACCGTTTATAGATCACCCCGTTTATAGATCACCATTTATAGATCACCCTGTTTATAGATCACCGTTTATAGAGCACCATTTATAGATCACCCCGTTTATAGATCACTGTTTATAGATCACCCTGTTTATAGATCACCGTCTATAGATCACCCCGTCTATAGATCACCCCATTTATAGATCACCGTTTATAGATCACCCTGCTTATAGATCACCGTCTATAGATCACCCCGTCTATAGATCACCCCATTTATAGATCACCGTTTATAGATCACCCTGCTTATAGATCACCGTCTATAGATCACCCCGTTTATAGATCACCGTTTATAGATCACCCTGCTTATAGATCACCGTTTATAGATCACCCCGTTTATAGAGCACCGTCTATAGATCACCCCGTTTATAGATCACCGTTTATAGATCACCCTGCTTATAGATCACCGTTTATAGATCACCGTTTATAGATCACCCTGTTTTATAGATCCCGTATAGATCACCCCGTTTATAGATCACCGTTTATAGATCACCCGTTTATAGATCACCCTGTTTATAGATCACCGTTTATAGATCAGATAGTTTATAGATCACCGTTTATAGATCACCGTTTATATAGATCACCCCGTTTATAGATCACCGTTTATATCAGATCACCCCGTTTATAGATCACCGTTTATAGATCACCCGGTTTATACATCACCCCGTTTATAGATCACCCGTTTATAGATCACCCTGCTTATAGATCACCGTTTATAGATCACCCCGTTTATAGATCACCGTTTATAGATCACCCTGCTTATAGATCACCGTTTATACATCACCCTGTTTATAGATCACCGTTTATAGATCACCCGGTTTATACATCACCCCGTTTATAGATCACCGTTTATAGATCACCCTGCTTATAGATCACCGTTTATACATCACCCCGTTTATAGATCACCGTTTATAGATCACCCGGTTTATACATCACCCCGTTTATAGATCACCGTTTATAGATCACCCTGCTTATAGATCACCGTTTATACATCACCCTGTTTATAGATCACCCCGTTTATAGATCACCCCGTTTATAGATCACCGTTTATAGATCACTCTGTTTATAGATCACCCCGTTTATAGATCACCGTTTATAGCTCACTCCGTTTATAGATCACTGTTTATAGATCACCGTTTATAGCTCACTCCGTTTATAGATCACTGTTTATAGATCACCCCGTTTATAGATCACCGTTTATAGATCACCCTGTTTATAGATCACCCCGTTTATAGATCACCGTTTATAGATCACCCCGTTTATAGAGCACCGTTTATAGATCACTGTTTATAGGTCACCCTGTTTATAGATCACCGTTTATAGATCACCCCGTTTATAGATCACCGTTTATAGATCACCCCGTTTATAGATCACCCCGTTTATAGATCACTGTTTATAGGTCACCCTGTTTATAGATCAACCATGTTCCCTTATAAATCACAATCCACGTGGAAGTGCCTGCATGTAGATCCGCCTCCTACACGCTCACATTCATCCATCAATGGTCAATGCAGAACGTATTATGAAGGTTGATGCATATGAAGTTGGCCAGATGGGTGAGAGGAGAACCCGGAAATAGATTTTTCCGACACAGATATAGAGGTGGAGAAAAATTAAGTACATCACAAACAAATTGGTGGTCACAAACTGAAGGACTTGGCAGTAAAGACCGTAAGACTCTCCCGAATTGTTGTAGAATTACTGTAAGAACCACTAGCAGTACTACTATTTATTACTCTATTGTTTGTAATCGTGTTCGTAAAGTTTGAACGGAAAAAACTGTCATTAACTTGGTAAAAAATAGCACTAAAGTTGATCTAATTGACGCCATGGTAACACAGAGCAGGTTTTACACTGCCCTCTTGTGGCCCCAGTTGGGAACCACAACAATGGTAAAAGTAGACCGATTACATGTACGCTACACTCTTTCTAAATAAAACGTTATAGACTTTCGTTGTTAACAAACGCACTCTAAAGCGATTTTTGTCTGATTTAAAAGAAGCGGAAGCAACATCTATGTATAAAAGGATCGGCGGCCGTTCTAAATATAGATTATTCATGAAAAACTATTGAGAAATGAAGACATTGTGTTTTGGAAGAAAAAAAAATTATAGCTTTGATTCAGTCAATCTATCTGTTTCATTGTGCTTTCTTTGGCCAAACAGATGTACAACTCTGGATATGAAATAATGAGCGGAATTAAATTTGATATTTAGATAAACTTCTATCATTAACAATTGGAAGTTGCATATAGGATAGTTATAGGCCACCAGCAAAAATTACACCGCTGGTTTGAATGGTACAGTAATGAGACAGTGGATCTATGTCCAAATAATGTGATAGGAAGTGAAATTAAATGTGAGTCATCGTTACAGGTATGATGCCTGTCACATTTAATTTTGACAATCACAGATTACAGATTACAGATTATCCGATCAGGTTTTGAGATCCAGTGAAATTCCTCCTGCAGCTTCATTTCAAAGTGAAGTGATCTAAAGATGTCGTTGAACCAGCAAATAAATCTGCACTTTCACGGTGAAATTAACTTTGACCTGTGAAGTTTCCCAATGACCCGCAGCCATCAGTTTTCACAGCAGTGACCGTGGAAGAAGCGCTGACAGAAGTTTCTCCACAACTGAGACGTGTTTCTCAGACAGAAGTCGTCTTTAAATCAACTGTTGATGAAGTCATGCAGTTATATTTCGGATTGTGTAACAGCTATCAGCAGTGCAAACGTCTTTAAACTCATCACAGAAAGTTCTTGACCTCTTAATATTAAAATTAATTTTCTGCACCTGATTCTTCAAACTACAAAAGGAAGTCAGCACTTACATCACAATGAAAACATATTCATGTTGAAATGATGCCCTCATGTGGTGAAGAGGCAAAAGTACACATTCCATATTGTTGAGTACATTTTTGAGCTGAGGTGATAACTCCTATAACTAAATACAATTTTATATATATATATATATATATATATCTCACGAAATATTCATATATTTCTCATCCAAAATGTGAAAGAAATATATGTCGTCCAAAATATCATAAAAATGTCATACTATAGAATATCGTCCGAAATATGATTAAAAAAAAGTCATGTCGTCCAAAATTTGAAAATAGTATTCTTATAGTTGGCCCAGAGGCCGCCATCGATCTCCACTGAGGGGTGACAGTGAAAACCTCTGTACCTCTGCTTCTCAATCTAAGGCTACACCTCCAGAATTAGTCAAAAAAAGTCATACTATATAACAGGTCGTTCAAAATATGAGAAAAAAAAAGTCACACCTTAGTATGTCGTTGTAAATGTCATAAAATATCATGCTATAGTATCCATCCATTTTCTTCTACTTGATCCGGATCGGGTCACGGTGGCAGCAGGTTGGTCCAGACTTCCCTCTTCCCTGCAACATCTTCCAGCTCATCCTGGAGGATCCCGAAGTGTTCCCAGCCCAGATGGGAGACATAATCCCTCCAGCGTGTTCTGGTCCTTCCCCGAGGTCTCCTACCAGTTGAGTGTGCCCGGAAACCCTCCAGTTTACGGAGGAGTAGCAGCTCTGCTCCGAGCTCCCTCCTGATGTCCGAGCTCCTTACCCGACTCGCAGTACGGTATGTTGTCCAAAACGTCATGAATATGTTATAATATGCTCTCCTATTGACGATGCTCACCAGGATCAACTTTGCATTCTTTATTCTTTCCACTTGGGAAATCTACAAAGCTAAAGGACCACTGATAGATATCACTGATCGATATTAACATGTCTGTATTATGGATGTTAGGCTACATACTCACAGTCCTATATTACTCTGTTCAAAGCCACCAGACTCAACTCTACATGTTAAAATGCTGTTTTTATTAGTGGAGTCTGGTGGCTTCGAGCAGCGCGACATTACAGCTGTTTTCTGATGAAACGGAGTCCAACATTGTAGAAATCATTTCAATAACAGTGTGAGACATTAGAATCACACTCTGAACATGTCAGTAGTAAAACAAGGCTGACTTAGATAAAAGTCTGTGAAGTGTACATTGTACAGTGGCAGCAGTCAACTCAGATGTCAGTTATTATCACCTCTTCTACTGAGCTGTTACCTGTTCAGGACCTTGGACAGCTCACCTGAATAACAGGACTGTGTGGGACGTCCCGCAGCGACACGCTGGAACGACCCAGAAGAGGAAAACCTTTTTCTCATTGTTGGTATTTCGTGGCACCTCCTTATTGTTGGCTTTAAATCATTATTCAGTTCATTCAATAACTCTGTTATGTCATCGCTGGACAAACTTTCTGCCGGAGAATTTCTGCCTGACATTAGAAATGTTTAACGGGTGTAAAACCACCTTCTCTACGTATTCTCTGGTTTCCTGCGTCTCCTTCACAATAAGAGCAGCCGTCTCTCTTCATGTTCATCTGATTAATACCGTCAGTCACACAATTAGGTTTTCCTTCACAATGGTACATAAATTGAAAATTAACAACAAATATCAAGAGACAGAACCTTTGATGGTGTTCATAAAAGGAGAATTATATATATGTATATATATATATGGATCAGGCCTGTTTCACTCTGACACACAGATACTGATGTGAAGGATAAAAGTAAATAATTGTATCCTTTCAGAACAAAAAAGTCTAATTTAAATTTAAATAAAACAACCAGAAGTGACATGTAAAACTTTATTGTTTGTGTTATTTCCTCTATAAATATATATATATATATATATTTACTACTATTATTTTGTCTGTGTCCGTGATGATTAATTATCAAATGAAGCACACGAAGAGCCAACAGAGTCCATTTTCTCATCTTTTAATAGCACATTCATATCTATGCTCTGTTTTGTTTACAAGGAGTTTAAAACAAGTGTTGATGAGGACTAAAGGAATCAGGCAGGCAGAGGGTGAAAGTCCATATACTGTGAAGACCAAAGGCGCCACCTGGTGGAGGGAGCCGGACCTGACCCTCTGCTGAGCAGACTGTCGTCACGGCTGCACAATCACAGCGCAGACATGTGAGGCTCGACATGAATGCAGCTCAGAACAGAGGTGAAACAGGCCCCGCCCCCTTCCACCTGCAGCTACACAGTCAGGTAAAACAACAGGTCCATTTGCTTTTTCAAACGACTCGTTAGAAGTGAAAGTAGATGATGGATCGGTGAAAAGGTCCTCGCAGGGCGCTCTAACTCATGTAGGCTTTTCATAGAGAGAAAGAAAATGCTAAATGCACCCAAACACAAGAGATACAATCTGCTGTCATAAAAAAAGAGAGAAAATTAGAAGTCAACCAAAACAAAACGTGAATAATTTGAACTTAAAAAAAAAAAAAAAAAAAAAGTAAGTTTAATGAAATGAAGAAAATAGAATGCTAATTGGAAAAAGAAATCTCATTTATGTTGGGTTTTTGAAGAAGAAAATTACAAACCGGTGGTCAATTTTTGTCTCCCCTTTTCAATTTATTATTTAATTTTATAATCCTTTCAGAAACAACTAAGGAGAAAGAAAACAAAATCATCTTTGGAAGAAGTACAAGTTTTTCCTTTAATAGACTATCCACTACAGTATATGGAGATGCCACTACCCAGTTATTCATTTACCTATATTTCTTTCGAGCAACTTTTTTTTTTTGTCCTTTTAAAAAAACAAATTACCATTTATCTATTTTTTTTTTTTTTTTTCCTAAGAGGTAGATCAACAAAACAATTACATGGTTACAGGTGTTGTGCCCCTTCATTCAGGAGGTGAGATCACAGGAAGGGGAGGCGGAGCAGCAGGGCGGAGCTGACGGAGGACTGAGGCTCATTCGATGGTCAGAAACAGGAAGTGGAAATGACATCAGCAGTGTGACGTAGTGATTTAAAGAAAGTGACGAGCATCGGCTGTGAACGGTGACGCTGCAGAGCACAAACTGTTCCTGTTGCTGTGATTGGCCCACACCCGGACCAATCAGGTGCCCCGACACGCTCCGGCCGCCCTCGCCCCCACGCCACCCTGCACCACAATGTGTCCATATTGGGCTTTTTTGTCTTTTTTGTCTTTTTTTTTTTTTTTCATTTATTTACTCATTTATTTTTACAGTCCCATCTCTAAGCTGGAGAGGTACAATTTAAAAAAACGAAAAATAAATTAAAGTCAAAAAGTGGAAAAAGAAAAGAAAATGTGAGTGTGCTGTAACGTAGACCGTTCGCTCTGTCTGTCTGACCGACTGTTCGCTCTGAAGAAAATAAAAGAAACAATCTTCTAGCTGAGTTTGCTTATATGCTTTGAGGTAGCTTTCCTAGTTATGTGTTAAGAGGTTTGTTTGTTTCTTCGCTGCTCGGTTTAGTTTCAGAATAGTCCAGACTCAGCCCATGTCTGGGGGGAGGAGGAGGAGGAGGAGGAGGAGGAGGAGGAGGAGTCTGTCTGTCAGCTGTCTACAAAACAAAGCTCTGCTCTTCTGCCTGAAACACGAAGCTGCAGATGAATTTCATATTACTGCTGAGCATCATCTAAAGCTGCTGTAGTTGTTTTAGCCTCTTTCAGCTCGTTGTTTTGGTTGTGCAGCGTTCATGTTCAGGTTTCCTCTCACGGACCCCATGAGGCCATTTAAGGTTTACAAGTGACGCCGCTCCGCTCAGGAGTCAGAGGAGAGCTGAAGGCATGAACCCATGAACAAACACCAGCTGATAATAACACGCGTGTTACATACTAACGTGTTGTTGAAGAGGATCAGCAGTTATATGAAGCACTTCATTAAAAGGCTCCAATGTTCAGGAAACTGTTAAACAGACAACAAACTCCTGTGTGATCACATGATCGGGAGCGGTCGATGATCGCGTGCCCACCCCCCTCCCCCCATATTCACCCCCCTCCCTCCCCTCTCCCCTCCCTCCCCACCAGCCGACACTAATCGTGAATATATCTCTCTCAACTTGCATAAGAAAGGACGGGGAGGTCACCGTTAGGCCCAGAAGTGATGAGATCTGGGCTCCTCGTGTCGGAGAGGAGAACCAGAGGAAACATGGCGGCGCCTCGTGTCCCTGTGAGGAAGCAGGCGGAGATCTGAGAGCTGTTCTTCCTACATTCTGTGTGAAAGCGCCTCTCTGTCGTTTTGAGCCTGCAATGTTTGCGTCTCTACCGTCTCTACCGTACATACAAGACGAGATGAGAGGAGTTCAGCCCCAAGATGAGACGTCACCAAATCAACGAGTCGCCTTCACTCCTGAGAAGTTCTGAGGAATCTTAAGAGCGTCGCAGTGACTTCAGTTTTACGGCTCGTTTCGCTCAACGTGGCTCCATACTGCATTTTGGACTGAGCCCCTTCCTGTGTGTTTGGCACAGTTACCGTCATGTACTGAGCTACATGTTAGTACGTCATCATTATTTAGTAGCTGTTCTGTTAATAGATTTGTGCATTCAAAAGCAAAAAAAGAACAAAACATGATCAAATCAAATATTTTCATTTTCCGATAGAGTCAGAACATTGATTGTGTAAAAAAAAAAAAAAAAAAAAAAATGGTGGTCAAAATGTAAAGAAAATCAAAAGGTCTTGAACAGAAGTGCGCAAAACGAACACGATGGAGACCAGCGAGAGAGGGCGAGGGACCCTGACGTTCCCACCCGCTCCAAATGAAATGATTCTTTAAATAAAGGAAATAGAAACTTCTCACTCTTCTCACGGAGTACAGGAGGGCGGAGGAGGAGACGGTTTGAGAAGGATGGGGGGGGGAGCAGAGAGGACAGGGTCAGAGGGAGAAGTGTCTCTACATCGTCTGTCCCCATCCCCTCGTCCCCCGCCCTTCTGTCCTCTCCCCGTCCCTCCGTGCTCCGCCTCTTTTCTTTAAAGTTTTACATCAGGTGTTCTCAGTCGTTTCGATAGTTTGACGTTGTCCACATATTTTTGTCAATTAGTGCAACAGTACGTCCCCAGATGTCACGTCCAAATAAAGCTTGCTGTATTGTCGAAAGTAAATCAAATCAAAAATCAAAACGAAATAAATCCAAACGTCTGTAGGAGGCTGAATGATGAATCCTAAATAGTGTGTCTTGGTGGTTGTGAACTGAGCTCTATGGTTTGGAAAGAGGTGGAAACTCGACACGGGACCAGCGCGTCCCGTGAAGTTTAGCACCTCTGGGAAAAAATGGAAGCATCGACACGACAGAATAGATTTCCCCTGTTGGCGGGTGAGCTGGCGGGTTAGCTGATGAGCGCAGGGAGGACATTAAAAAGACTCAGAGATATCTGGCAGTGTCCTTCAGTGACTTTCCTTTTTCTCAACAGCTGTTCCCATTCTGGTTTTTTTATGCTTTTTCTCCAAAAATACAAAAGTATGGTGATCACCTCTGTAAAATCTTATGTACAGGTTGGAATCTATCACGCGGCCGTGTTGCTGTTGTTTTTTTAAACTCTCTTGCTTTTTCTATTTGCTCCCATTTTTTTGAAAGGTTCTTGGATTCGCTCCATCCTCGGTCCGTTGGACACAGACGGAGGCGCCATAGGTTCTCGTCCTACTTTTTTCTGCTTTTTTTTTTTTTTTTTTTTTTTAAGTTTCACCCAACCACATCCCCCGACAAAAAAAACAACATTTAAAACCAGTGAACACACACACACACACACACACACACACACACACACTGAGCACACACATGGCCAACAGGGAGCATCTGAGGTGTCATGGTCAGTGCACAGGTAATAAATATTCACATTCAGAGAGCTCCTTCTGCGTAGCGCCCCCTGCTGTCTCCATGTACAGTTACGCTGTAGATGGACCATCACTGCTCCACTCTGATCTGAGTTCCCTTCCAGCAGGTGGGAAACTTTTCCAAGCCCTCTCATAATGTTTGGCGCTTTTATGATGATGTCATCAAAATAAGGCAGTAGAGGAGGGTCCCTCAGGGCACCGGGGGCCTGGAGCCATGAGGTCGTCTGAATGTTTAGTACGGTCCCCGAGCGAACTTTAGGACCCCCTCTCGAGTAAACACCGCTCCCTATTGGCCAATTCTCCGCTTAAGACAACGGCTACTCCAATCAGACGTCAGGAAGAACGAGAGCGCGTTTCCCTTTCTGAAAATGCAAAATGGCACTCGACCCATTTCCTCTCAGCATCTGATCTCTCTGCTCTGAAAAACAATCAAACGTGCCCTTGTCCTCCTGAACTCACTCAGCCATCATCACACCAAAAAAACAGAAAAAAATAACCAAAGCAACAAGACAATACCTAAAAAAAAATATTTTTTTCTTAAAAAAATAAAAATATTCAGGACTATCAGCTCTTCTTTTCTTTTTTTTTCTTCTCATATAAAACACCAGCAAGCAAAACAAAAGTTAGGAATACTGAGGTAACTTTACCCTGAGGTAGGTTTTTTTTCTTTTTAATTTCTTCTCTAATCTGTTCTAATCTTAGCGAGAGCATCCAGGCATTGACCCCGCCCCTCATTATCATATGCAGGCAGGGTCTGGAGGCTCCGCCCACAGGCCTTCAGCGGATCGGGAGAGGAGAGTGAGGAAGCCGCTGCCCTTCGGTCTGATTTTACCGCTGCTGAGCTCAAGGCAAGGAGATTTGGAAGACTTTGCTTTTTTTAGTTTTTTGGTTCCAGCGCTCGAAGCGAGGCCTCGTTACTACGAGCACGAGAGACATCTTTGTTTTACAGAAGAAGATGACCTCAGCGCAGCGATGGTCTTACACCCCTCAGGTCCACTGAGGACCGCCATCCTGTCGCAGGACTGCGCGGGGACGATGCAACGAAGTCTCATGTGGAGCAAAACCTCACAGCTTCCAGGCTGGCTTCACTACATTCACCAGAGGGGCCGGGCTAACTCACATATCATATATATATAATATATATAAAATATGCCGTTGAAGGTCGTTGAAGGGTCGCTGGCCAGCAAACATGGCTGCTGGCAGTTTGAACAAAGTTGTGAGAGCTGAGCCGCTGCAATAGAACTGCAGGACCAGCCGCGACCTTCGACCCCTTACTGTCTCTCGCTGCGTCTTCTGCCACGCGGTTAAGCGTGTGCGGGGTGCTCGGTGCCCCCCCCAGCCCCCGGCTCCGTTGTAGGCTACATCAATGCTACATGTCATAGACGAGGGGGCTGGGAAACATACAGAAGACCCCTTTATAAAAAAAAAAAAAGGCAAAGTGGCGAGACGCAGCATCCTTTAACATTTCCATGAAGATTATATATTTACAACCTCATATTTTATCCTTTAATTTTTTTCTTCTCATCTCTCTGCTATTCAGAGAGCTTCTTAAAGAGCAGTGTTAACATCTGCGGCCCCTCTTCTCATTGGCCGGGAGGTCGGGCCGGGGAGACCCGGGCCCCGCCCCCCTGAGCCACTGCATCGGTTTCCCTGCTCCCTCTCCCGGCGCCGCCTCACTGCATCTATCAATAATAGCTCTGAATAAAACATTTCTATACATATATCTCTATGTTTAAAAAAACCACCCTTAAAATATAGGACTGAGTGCAGATGGGCGGAGAGGTCTGCAGGGTGGGACGGAGGGACGGACGGCCCCCTGCTGGTGTGTCCGGTGTCCCGCTGCAGCGGGTGGAAACGTGGAGGACAATGTCGGCCATGTTGTTTACACCTGCGAGCTGCAGCCGCACCGAGGCACACCAGGAGGACGCCCCCCCTCCCCCCTCTCCATCCCTCCGTTCCGTCATCCCTCCATCCTCAGTCAGTCTCTCTTCTGGCCTGGCATCTGGTCTCTGTTGTTGTCTTTAATCTTAATCCTCTTTTTCTTTTAATTCATTTCATCTTTTGATTTTAATCTCTGTAAATGCCTCTCTCTCTATCGGGCGTACTCCCTCCCTCTGTAAATCTCTCCCTGTCTATCGCTGGGTCCGTGTGTCGCTCTCCTGTATCCGTCCGTCTGTCCGTGCATGTGTCTGTCTGTCCGTCAGGCAGGGGGGGCCCCGTGGTGTGTGAGAAGGGGGCGGGGGCCCTTACTTCCTGCGTGGCTGGTGGTCCTGAGTCAGTCCCTGTGTAGGGCTGCCCATCTCTGCGAAGCCCTGGGGGTTCGGGCCCGGACCCATCCCGCCCTTCTGTGGCTGTTTGACCTGGGTCAGGATGTCCCGGATCTTCCTCTGAGCCAGCTGAGGGAGGGAAGGAGAGGGGAGGGGGGGGGGGGGGGGGCAGATGGAGAGGTTTTTGGTCACATGGTCGCTGCACTTGTCAACATTTCTACCTGCCAACATCTAAATTAAACACAGTGGAGGTTGACTGAGGACAAACATTTCTCTGTCTGTCTGTAAAGTAGGCGATCATAATATTGATGAGAAAAAGAGAAAGATGTTACGAAAAAGTGGCTTTGATGTGCGTCAGTTAGATTCATGTTACCCCATGTTGTCTGTCAGAGAAGACACCGAATGTCACACAGCAAGAGTTGTGAGTTACTAAACAAACAACAACAATCTAGGTACGTAACCTCAGAAAAATGAACCCCTAATTACAACCCTGTTTTCAAAAAAAGTTGGGACAGGATCAACCAAAAACAGGACAAGTTGTGTAGCGCTAAAATAAAACATCTGGTGGAACATCTTACAACTAATTACATTACCATGGCAACAGATCAGTAACATGATTGGGTATAAAAGATGATTTCAGAGAGACAGAGTCTCTCAGCAGTGAAGATGGGGAGAGGTTCACCACTCTGAAAGACTGTGTTGGAAAATAGTTCAACAATCTAAGAATAATGTTCCTCAACGTAAAACTACAAAGAATTAGTGGATTTCATCGTCTACGGTTCATAATATCATTAAAAGATTCAGAGAATCTGGAGAAATCTCTGAACACAAGGGACAAGGCTGGAAACTATTATTGGATGGTGGTGATCTTTGGGCTCTCAGGCAGCACTGCATTAAAAACACACTATTCTGGAGTGGAAATCACTGCATGGGCTCAGGAACACTTGTGAAAACCATCGTCTGTGAACACAGTTCATCGCTGCGTCCACAAATGCAGGTTAAAACTCTCCAAAGAAGAAACCAGATAGAAACATGATCCAGAAACACCGCCGCCTTCTCTGGACTGAGATCATTGAAGATGGACTGAGGTGAAGTGGAAAAC
>NW_027210867.1:95000-117500 GCF_029030835.1 Brachyistius frenatus
TATTTTTATAGGCTAGAAATGGTAGTTATAATAAATTAATCTACTGTCAACGATCCCCAGCAGAGATTCAGGTTGTAGTTCTTATAAACGACCACTCGATGTCAGTCATGTCATCTAGTGGTCATTTCAACAGCCGGCTGTAAATCTCTAACTATTAGATTAGATTAGATTAGATTAGATTAGATTAGATTAGATTAGATTAGATTAGATTAGATTAGATTAGATTAGATTAGATTAGATTAAATTTGACTTTATTAATCCCACAGTGGGAAAATTCGGTCTTTATAACGCAGCTCAGATTACTCAGCGGTATGTTTTGTCACAGGGGTGACACAACATAAATTTAACACAAATAAATATAAATCTGACACGTCAAACATGGTTACAATATCTTTTAAAGACAGCTGAACATGCAGAATATAAATTACAAAAGAGTGGAGGAAGAGAGGGAGATGGAGAAACGTTGAAGAGGGGCGTGGTCACTTACTGCCTGGCGTGCTCCCGGGATGCATATGTAACATTAACCACTGCAGTCTCGCTGTCGGTGTTGACTGGAGGACAGAAAGACACGAGAGGAGGAGGAGACACAAATCAGAGACATGTCCGGAAACTGAACTGTCCATCAGGTGGAACCGTGAGAGATCTTCTTAAATTATTGATATACTGTTCACTTCAAAACACTTTGTCTTTCAAAACAGAAGCAAAATAATAATTTTAAAAAAACACAAAATAATGTGTTTGCAAGTTTGCTGACACAAAACTGCACAAACTATTTATTCACAAAATCAATTTTGAAATATCCTTGTTAGAAAGGAAGAACCCAAACACTGAAATATAACGAAAATATAACAAAGGACTTTTCCTCGAAATAACGAGGTGTGTTTCTACTTCATGTTCCTGCTACTCGAATACATTTCAGGGAAAACAACTTTTCACTACAGGACATTTATCTGGCAGATCTTTTAAAATACAATACATCGCTTCACATTAAAGCTCCAAACCTTTTTGTTGTTGTGAAGAGCTGTTCGCACTTTCACCAAAGACTCGTTTCCTCTTTCTAGCTCACTCTCAGCTGTTTTATTCATCAAACTATTGAAGGTCAACTTGTAAAAATTACCACACTGGGTTTTTTTGCAACCCTTATGAATCCTCTCCTGATCTCTTATCTTCTGATCATTTAGAGGGACTCCACTCTGGGTTCAGAACAACCATCAACCATCATCGCCATCGTTGGTTTGTGAACGTTATGAATCCTCCAGTTCAGATTCTGTCCGTCACCATCTTGTTAGTTCGGAGCGGTTTGGAGCAGGAAGTGACCATATTTGGACAAGCTGGGGGAGGAGCCAGCGGTGGATCTGACCGATCTGATTGGAAACCTGACGATACTACGTCCCGCCCACCGATAGCTGTAACCTGACTGCACCACAGACCTGTCAATCAAACAGACACGCCCCCAAAAACAGGTCTTCTTGAATCTTCTTTTCTGATGAATGAGGGATTATTTTCAGATGGACCTCCAGAAAACTAAGAAGAAGGAGTGACTTTAGCTAACAACACCGAGATAACTGATGGACACATTTTATTCACTTTGGATTTGATGAGAGAAGTTGAATGGGAGTCTATGGAGCCGGAGGCTTTTTGGAGCCGACCTCTAGTGGCACTCGCTGGTATTGCAGCTGAAGACACTTCTGGATCGGAATGATTTTACAGAACTGGAAGCTACGAACACTTTTATATCCAGTCTGTGGTTGGGAACTGCTGGACTGAAACTATAATGGTATATATGCTAGTTCAGATTAGCTCCGCCTCCTGCAGCTCTGACTGTAAAGTGCATCAGTATTAACGATCAAACACTCTCCTGCTAATGTCCCAGTATGTTTTAGAATTGATTTTAAGATTTTACTGTTGACTTTTAAGGCACTTCACAGCCTCTCTCCCTCCTATTTAGCTGACCTGATTGTCCCAAACAAACCTGCCCGTAGTCTGAGATCCTCAGACAAAAAAACCTTCATCTGCTCCAGAGATGCGTCTTAAAACTAAAGGATGACGAAGCATTTTCCGTCACCTTGTCAGAGGTCTGTCTATCTACACTATGTGACCAAAAGTATATAGACACTTGAACTTTACACCCATATCTGATTGCGGAACATTTCCTTCAGAATCCATGGGCATTAATGTGCTGCTATAACAACCTCCTCTCTTCTCGGAAGGCTTTCCACAAGATTTTGGAAGCTGGCTGCAGGTATTTGCGCCTCCTGAGCCACAAGAGCATTTGTGAACTTGGCCACTGATGTTGGGCTCACAGTCAAAGCTCCATTTCATCCCGGTCGTGTTGGACGGGGTTGAGGTCCATTTTTTGTGCAGAGCAGTTAAGTTTTTCCAAACCAAAATCGCAAAATTATGGAAGGAGCAGCCGGAGGAAATAAAGATCTGCAGAGCCAGTGACATCTTTTACATCTCTTCTTAAAACAGACTTTTATCGGCAACCCTTTGCTGATTTTAGTGATCAACTCTTATTTCTTTTATACCCTGTTTTAATTTGTTTTTATGGTTGTTTTATATGATCACTGTTTTGTTAAGACTTGTTAGAATTTACTTGTTGTTTTGTTTTAATGGCTTATTTTATTTGAAGCACTTTGTAACTGAAGTTTAGAAAAGTGCTATACCAATAAAGTTTATTATTATTATTATTATTATTATTATTATTATTATGTCTGGACTGTTTCCCCTCTGACCTGAACGACTGCCGATGTCTCTGTGAAACGATCATCAGCACAAAGTCTTTTATTATGGCTCCATGCTGTGATTAATGTGAGTGTCCAAGAAACATAAATAACAATAATAAACAATAAAACCATTGTGTGGTGAGTGTGGGGATAATTTGCTGTGTTATTACTTTGCATGAACCGTGTGTGATCAGATCTCACTTTACCACCAATTCATGCAGAAAACACTGTTCTCAGAGCTCTCTGGATCGATGGCACGTTGCCAGGTACTGACTCAAAGCCAATCAGCGATTAATATCCTGGGACATATGATAGTGCTGGTTCTGATCCGCCTCAGCTGCTTCCTTCTTTACCTCCAGTGATTGGTGGGCTGGAATATAACTGTCATAAAGCAGCACAGTCCGTTCAATTTCTCTGTTCGTCCTCTTTTTAAGAGACAAAACCTTTGGCTGATTAATCGATTAGTCAGTCGACGAGGCAGCTACTTTAATTATCTCATTATTTGGTAAATAATCTGTTTTGCTTCTAAATGATGAAAACTTGCTGCTTTTCTTTGTCTCAGTGATTATAAATCATCAGTTAGTCTGATAACTTCCTGTCATCTCCTCACTCAGCCATGAATCATCGTCTGTCTCTCCATTGCTGAACTCACGAACACTCGAGGCCGCACTTACACTCGACTGCCGCCTGGTGGCAGCAGAGAGCCGCTCTGCAGCCTTCATAATGGAAAACGCTCTGAGGTGAGCTTTTTTACCTGAGAGCTACTTTTACTGGAGGAAACCAACCACGGGAGAGAAACAGCAGGTCAGAGGTCAGAGAGGGTGAAGATCAGGAGACTCACCTTGTTCACAGTTTTCTACAGTTCCACACTGAGCCAGCAGACCATCCAGCACCTGACACACACACACACACACACACACACACACACACACACACACACACACACACACACACACACACACACACACACACACACACACACACACACAGGAGGAAAAGACAAGGTAAAAATGATGGCGATCAACAGACTCCACATCTAAAAACTAATAACAAATAAATACGTTTTTCTTTTAAAAGATTTAAACCAATTTGAAATGATGGAATTGTACATGTATATGAGAAAATAACTGGATATCACTTATGATTATGTTGAACTCTCTTTTTTCTGAAGCAGCTTATAGTTCATTCCACCTGCACAAACAGGTTGTTTCTTTAACACGACTTTTGGATTTATTTCGATTTATTTAAAAATTGATATGAGGCTGCAGATTAAAGCCTCCCGGACCGGATTCATCAAACCTCTGAGAAAATAAATAAAAACACCCTGAAGAGACACCCAGTTCACTCAGTATATTGTATGCAGCATGGATATATAAAAATAAATTAAACTGAAAGAAAACTCTGTGAAATAGAAACAGGAACATGAGATGTCTGCACGCCTTGAAATCCTCCAATCAGAAACAAGCGAGATTACACTCACTTTGCACATGCTCAGTTCGCGCTCATAAAAGGAGCCACATTTGAAACACATTTTAGATTAAAACGTTTTTTTAATCGGGCATATTTTTCCTCAGATCACATGAATCCAAACAAGTACAATGTTTTTTTTATATCTCAAAAACGTAAAGGCCTCCATAAACTAAATGACATGCTGAGGTCGTGATAATCAGCTGCAGGCTAACGTGTGTGTCAGCATGTCAACGGTCAGACAAAGGACGGACGCGGGAATCACTTCCTCTACTGCAGAGCGAGGGGCGTGGCCAAAGAGGTGGGGAAAGGAGGTGGGCTGCATTTAGAGAAAGAGTAGATTATTATGTCTTCCACTAATTCATCAATCTACTGCTTTGTGTGCAGACGTTTGACTGACTGCACAGAGAGGGACGGCTGCAGCCGATCCCACCCGGTCCATCTGGAGCCGTCAGACCAGCAGCTCAACAAAACAAACATCTACAAACAAGCAAATGACCGGAACAACAACAGGAGACACCAGCGTCCAACATCCTGGAAACAGAAGTCCAACAAGTCGTTGCAGAGACGTCGGGACACTCTCATCATATCACCTCTGAGAGCAGAGACGCATGCAGCTGCAGCTACAACATCCTTCGCACCACCTGCAGCATCCTCTACACCACCTGCAGCATCCTCCATACCACCTGCAGCATCCTCCACCTGCAGCATCCTCCCCCGTCTCCACTGAGCCATCAGCCTGATACAGGTTCTACCTTTCCACTCAGAGAAAATTAAAGTGACCTCTGCACTGGATTTAAATCCACGTTACAACCTTCAGAAAACTTATTCAGTACTTTGTTTCGGTGGTTTAGAACAAAGCAGACAGTCTCTTCCAGTGTTGTTGACACATTCAGGATTACCCTGACAATCCGTTTTAACTAACTCACACACACATTATTCATTGAGGCTGATGGTTTTAAAAGGAGATTGGATTACTCAAAAGTTCCCACTAAAAATGTAGTATGTAAAAGTGTGTCCTCTGTGTGCCCTCAGTCTCCTGGATGTTTAATCACCCTCCTGCTCCTGGAAACGTTTCAGGCTGCTCTGCGGAGAGACGTCGCCCTCGTGTGGACGCAGGCAGAAGGACCAGAGCGGAGGAAGAGACTGAGGAAGAGGAGGGGGGAGCGGACACATGTTCAGATCTCTCTCACACACACACACACACACACACACACACACACACACACACACACACACACACACACACACACACACACACACACACACACACACGTATGGACGCTACAGATCCTCTTGCATTTCTCTTCTTTCGGTTTCGTCTCTTCAGAGCTCGTATTTTTGGAGGAGAAACAGTACAACAGTATTTTTTATATTTCTTGTTAGTGTCTGTCAGCTCGTCCAAACAGGTGTTTAAATTAAACAAAATAATTAAATTAAATAGAAAATAATCCCTTTTTTTTTTTTTTTTTTTTCATTTCTCGAGACCAGCTGGGATTCAACTTTCAGACTTTCAGTTAGTGACAATAATTTATGTTTCTGATGTTGTTAAAGTTTCGTGTCTGCAGCCACGTCAGAAAACAGGAACCGCAGACATGCTGATTTCATTTATGTGTATGAATATGATTTCAGTGTGCAGCAGATGGAGCGCGCTCATCCACGTTAAAACTGGAGATTTAAATTTAATTTTAAAGTTCCTTTTCTAAATGAACACAGAGACTCGTGCAGCAGAGGACGAGCCTCACCTCGCTGCGTGGCCCCTGGGTACACACACACACACACACACACACACACACACACACACACACACACACACACACACACACACACACACACACACACACACACACACACACACACACACACACACACACACACACACACACAAACACACACACACACACACACACACACACACACACACACACACACACACAAACACACAAACACACACACACACACACACACAAATATTTGCAGTGAGGCCGGTCAGGTGGATGACACACCCTCACATCTGACCTCCGGGTGTCAGGGACGCTGCAGAGTCTATCTGAGCACGCTCAGTCCTGTTCACCACCTCTTCATCAACAACCAGTACAACATCGCTCAGTTCAGTGTGTGTCTGCAGGAGTGTGCCACTTGTTTGCACCAAAGTTTTCTACCAAAGAAACCCACCAACAGAAACTCCTGCTGACCAAAAAAACAAAACTGTAAAGGAGAATTTGTTTGCAGTCCTCAGTTCATATATTTTAACTTCCAAACTTGATTTTTGATGACAGTGCAAGGAACTTGCTCTCAAAACTGTTTTTCATGCTGCATACAAAAGACAGAGATGTACCCTCGTATATGAACGTGTCTCCGTATCGACCAACATCTGATCTGTAGTGTTTCATCAACTCTGTCTGAAGAACTTCCTCGTGGCCGAGACAACTTTTATCTTTATCTTTTTTATCTTTATAGTCTGAAGTTTGAGGAAATATTTTCAGAAATAACTCCGTTTTGTTTTCTTAGATTTTCATCACCAGGCACCAGGAAGCTTCATGAATAAAGTTCAACTGGTGTCTGCTGGGTTCTTTAGGAGTCACAGTTTTCGCACACACATATGAATGTGCAGATTGGGGCAAGTTGTGAATTGTTGAACTGCTTTTGGAGAAAATATATCTGTCAATCATCTCTGCCGCAGCTTGTGATTGGCTGGATGTGGACAGCAGAGAAGTCGCTGCCTGTTTTACATCGTTCAGCTTCAGAGAAAAAGGTCTCAGTAAAAATAATACGAACCTCCCACTGCAGGTGAGGGGGAATGTTTCTGATCTGCAGCTTCCTGGTCCTGTGGAGACAAGAAGAATACTTTTAAATAACAGGAAGTGTGTGTGTGTGTGTGTGTGTGTGTGTGTGTGTGTGTGTGTGTGTGTGTGTGTGTGTGTGTGTGTGTGTGTGTGTGTGTGTGTGTGTGTGTGTGTGATGAGGGGGAGTGAAAGGAAGATGAGGCTGAATGGAGGCAGAACGTGTCCTGACAGTCAAACAGGGAAAGAGGAAGAATCGGTTCTGACCAGATCAGCTGCTGCTCAGCTTTCTACCTGTGTGGGAGACAGGATGCATTTCACCTGGTTGTCACGGAGACTACAGCCCGCATCCCGACTCCAGCACGGCAGCTATACGGTACCAAACACGGGAATAGTTTACTTTAAAGTTACCCAGACCTTTCTCAAGTCTACAAACCTAGAGGTAAAAAAAAAAAAAGAATCTTGGTGTCGGTCGTGATGTGAAAACACACATCTGCACCCGGCTGGATCCTTATGAGCCACAGTACTCATCCCCATTGGATCACACATGACCGCCACAGGAGCCCTCCCTTTGTGGGATGCAACACCGTCATCACTTCTACGAGTTCGACGTGTCCACTGCATGTGACAGCCGACAAACTTCCCATGATGCACTGCAGACAGCAACCGTTTCTTTTTTTAACTGGAACTGCGGATGCTCACTTTTATCACATCATGAAATGAGTTTCCAGCTAACAGACACATTCTGCAACAGCTAACAATGTATGTTTGTTCATTTACGAGCGTTTTGATTGGACCATTCATTTCTGCTCTCCTGCTGGATTTTAGATGCGCTCCTGTCTGCGTTTCCGTGGCGAAGCTCCATCTCCCATCTCTCACGGACGGAGGACAGCCGCTGCTTCTCCATCACCAGGTCTTGTGTTTCTGCGTGAAAAGGTCCAGATACAGACGCTTTCCTGTTTTTCTATGGAGCATCTCTTCTTTAACACATCTGGATGTCTGCCGTGACGACGACCCTCTTCTCCACCAAACCTTCAGGCCATTAGCAACATACAGCTCCTCTTCTCCGCCTCTTTATCGCTCCCTAACGGTCTTATCTTCCTAAATCCAACTGGTTCAGTTTGATGTGGCGTTAAATGATCCTGATAATGACTGTTTGTCCACGTGGTGCATTGAGCGCTGCACCTTTCACCTCTGAGCTGCATTGGAAACCACTCTTTACCTTCCATTACCATCTTTATCAACCACCACCTTACTCAACCCAGCGTCAATGGCTTTAAGCCCCCCTCCCACTCCCCCAACCCTAACTCCCAGGAGGCTCCAGCTCTCATGAATAGTCCTTTGTGCTTCTAGAATACCTGACATCCCCCCACCTAAAAAAACACAGCCCTGTGATGCTCCATCAATGACCGTCAGTGCAGTCACTGACTCCGCCCACTAACCCCCACATAAATCAGAGCTGGCTCCACCCCTCCACATGAACGACCAAACACACCACTACATTCAATCGCAGCCAAAGATCCACTTTATCCTCCGCACCACAAACCCCAACCCCCCATCACAAACCCCAACCCCCACCACGACGCCGCCACCACCAGCGATCTGGTTTGACCCCGGCCACCACCACCTGCCAGCCCCACAAGCCTGCATCATTGGCTGAAACCATGGCAACAAGTTGGGAATGGGCAGATGGACGACAAAACAACATGTTCTGCACTCAGTCCGTTTTTTTCCCACTTTTAAATATCATACTTTTTATCTTGATGAGGTCAACCAGCAAAATTATAATACTAAACTTTTTATTTTGAAAAGCTGGCTGTGTAACATCAGTCTGCACTTAATACAACATCTGGAACAGGAGTGTTACAAACACAACAACCTGAACACAGGGACTAACACTAGTGATTTAAATCTGTCTTTGTTAACTATGAATATACAGAAGACCATAGGAGGAAGACGAAAATAAAGCTGCTCCTCCTCCTTACGCCTGACTTGTCATTGATGTGCAGAGATGGAAAGACATTATGGACGGAGCTCAAACATGTCTGCAGCTGAATGGAAGATGTGAAGCTGTTGAGGTTCCCTCAGCTGTGAAGGCATGAAATCCTCCAGAGAGACAAAGAGCCTCAGAGAAAGAGAGAGGTGGTCCGAAAGGAGGAGGAGTAGGAGGAGGAGGAGGAGGGGTCAAAGGTTAAAGGTCAGAGGGGCCCCAGGACCACAGGGAGGCCTGTTCCACACTTTCACAACCAAAAACTGCAACATGGACCTCAGAGAACCTGTAAAACTTGTCAGGAGGCGTCTGTCTACGTCTCATGATGAGAGTATTACACGCTCTCACAGAGTAATACACGCTCTCACAGAGTAATACACTCTCTCACAGAGTATTACACTCTCTCACAGAGTAATACACGCTCTCACAGAGTATTACACTCTCTCACAGAGTATTACACTCTCTCACAGAGTGTTACACGCTCTCACAGAGTAATACACGCTCTCACAGAGTATTACACTCTCTCACAGAGTAATACACGCTCTCACAGAGTATTACACTCTCTCACAGAGTAATACACGCTCTCACAGAGCAATACACTTTCTCACAGAGTATTACACTCTCTCACAGAGTAATACACGCTCTCACAGAGTATTACACTCTCTCACAGAGTATTACACTCTCTCACAGAGTAATACACTCTCTCACAGTATTACACTCTCTCACAGAGTAATACACTCTCTCACAGAGCAATACACGCTCTCACAGAGTATTACACGCTCTCACAGAGTATTACACTCTCTCACAGAGTAATACACGCTCTCACAGAGTATTACACTCTCTCACAGAGCAATACACGCTCTCACAGAGTATTACACTCTCTCACAGAGCAATACACCCTCTCACAGAGCAATACACGCTCTCACAGAGTATTACACTCTCTCACAGAGTAATACACTCTCTCACAGAGTATTACACTCTCTCACAGAGTAATACACTCTCTCACAGAGCAATACACTCTCTCACAGAGTAATACACTCTCTCACAGAGTAATACACTCTCTCACAGAGCAATACACTCTCTCACAGAGCAATACACTCTCTCACAGAGCAATACACTCTCTCACAGAGCAATACACCCTCTCACAGAGCAATACACGCTCTCACAGAGTAATACACTCTCTCAGAGTAATACACTCTCTCACAGAGTATTACACTCTCTCACAGAGTAATACACGCTCTCACAGAGTATTACACTCTCTCACAGAGTAATACACGCTCTCACAGAGTATTACACTCTCTCACAGAGCAATACACGCTCTCAGAGCAATACATGCTCTCACAGAGTATTACACTCTCTCACAGAGCAATACACCCTCTCACAGAGCAATACACACTCTCACAGAGTATTACACTCTCTCACAGAGTAATACACGCTCTCACAGAGTATTACACTCTCTCACAGAGTAATACACTCTCTCACAGAGTATTACACTCTCTCACAGAGCAATACACTCTCTCACAGAGTAATACACGCTCTCACAGAGCAATACACCCTCTCACAGAGCAATACACCCTCTCACAGAGTAATACACGCTCTCACAGAGTATTACACACACAGACAAGAGTCCCGTTAGCTTCCTGTTCCTCCACCTGCTCTGGGAGGAGGAGCTTAACAACCCTAGCAGCAGTGATTCTCACCCTATTAAAACACACACATTACACACACTGGAACAAGGCGGCCAGGTTTTGTGTGTGTGTGTGTGTGTGTGTGTGTGTGTGTGTGTGTTTGAGTGTGTAGTGTGTGTGTGTGTGTGTGTGTGTGTGTGTGTGTGTGTGTGTGTGTGTGTGTGTTTTGAGTGTGTAGTGTGTGTGTGTGTGTGTGTGTGTGTGTGTGTGTGTGTGTGTGTAGTGTGTGTGTGTGTGTGTGTGTGTGTGTGTGTGTGTGTGTGTGTGTGTGTGTGTGTGTGTGTGTGTGTGTGTGTGTGTGTGTGTGTGTGTGTGTGTGTGTGTGTGTGTGTGTGTGTGTGTGTTAGTCGTGTCTCTTGTATGTTTGACAGGTTTGACTGACGGGCGCTACGAGTAGTTTCACAGACTGAACCAGCTGAATGTTCATCTGTGCTGGAAAATATTTTTACACTCAGAATTATTTCATATTTGTTGGAAAAAGGTTTCAGGAATCTGCTGCATCAAATCAGACAGAAAGAGTTAGTGTGAATATATCAGGCTTCAAATAGAGTCAAAAAGATAAATAAAAGAATTATTTTTTTTGAAACAGACACACAAACTCATGTATGCTTCCTTTGTTTCTGTGTGGATTATATGAACAAACAATAACAAAGGAGCTGTGTGCTATCAGAGCTAAGCTAAGATAACTGGGTGCAGGCAAATATCTGGAGTAAAAGATAATTAACTGTATTTAATTACTGGTAACATACTGGACTACTTTGGTGTCACGTGTCACCGCTGTTTACCAAGCAAGTGAGCTCACCTCCAGAGAAACATGGAGTCCGGTGTGGAGATTACCTGCGCCCACAGCACAGAGTTAATGTTTCATAAGAGCAATCCAGCCAGCATAAAAATCACAGATGAATATTTTATTGCTAAAGTTGAGGAGTTTCATGGAGAGAGGCACCCAAATGTGCTGTACCAAGATCATCACCTTGGCTACCCTTTGACCCCGCTGGGTATAAACATCTCCCACTGACCTCTGGCTCCTCCCACTGACCCCTGACTCCTCCCACCAGACCCCTGCAACCAATGTCATCACCACTGGTCTACCAGCTGCTGAGTTGGCTGAGTTTCAGCAGGTAAATTTACACACTGCATGAATGAATGCTGGTGAAGAGAAACTTTGTGCTCATGTGTGTGTGTGTGTGTGTGTGTGTGTGTGTGTGTGTGTGTGTGTGTGTGTGTGTGTGTGTGTGTGTGTGTGTGTGTGTGTGTGTGTGTGTGGAGGGAGGTGTGGGGTGGGGGGGGCAGTCTGCTACAGGTGATTGCAAGATGTGTTTATCATGACATCAGAGAGGCAGTGACCTCACAGGTGCAGCCAGGTTTTACCTGTATTTTAACAGGTCATCTTATTGTGTATCCCCCCCATGTTTTGCTGGAGTGACAGATCCAGACTGTAGCTGTGCGGGAGCTTTAAATAGACAGAAGGAAGGAGTGGGCAGCAGCAGCAGAGCCAGCGCATCAGTCGGTGGAGGAAAGTGTGTCAGCTGCCAGCTGCAAAAACGTGCAAATGCACAAGTGTGAGAAGAAGTGTGTTTTTAAAACACACACTGAATAAAAGGCTCTCTAAAGATCTAAAGATGTCACAGACGTTAGATGTCAAAATAACATATCACCAGCTTTGTTGATTTTTTTTTCAAGATGAAAAAAGTGACTGCAACTCCCTCAGCATTTAGATTACCTTCAAAATGTACTGTGATGTTAATGTACCTGGGAAGCTGTCTTCAGCAGCCAATCAGAGCTCTGCTACATTCACACACAGCTGTACCTGTATGTTCTACCTGTATGTTCTACCTGTATGTTCTACCTGTATGTTCTAGACAACAAGTCCACACTACCTGTCAGCCTCAGACATGCTTCCCTAGCAGAGGAGAGTAAAAACAGAGACCTGCAGAGACAGTTTGCCCTGTGAGAACTGTCATCACTCCCCCATTGGTCCAAATTTATAGGGGAAAGGTCACGTCACTCACAAGCTGCAATCCCATTGGCCCGCTAAACCCAGTTATGAGAGGATCTTGTCCAATCAGAACTTAAGTCAGCGGTCTGACGTTCATGTTTTGTGCAATGGCATTCAACTATACTGTGTGAACCATAAATATCCTTTCAGTTCAGCACTTTCACTTCCTTATTTTTCAAACATCATGATTTTTAACAAAAAGGAGTTTAAAAAAAAAAAAAAAAAAAAAAAAAAGGAGCTGTTTACTATGACGAGTAGTTTGGAGCAAAATATAAAGAAAGTTCTAATGAGATATTTAATCATTTTTACTGACCACTTTTAATATTACAGTTTATTTTTTTAATGGATTTTTTTTTTTTTTGTAGTGACATTACGAATAATATTAATAACCTAATCTGTGTAATATAACAGAATAGAGGAGTAGGTGTGTCTCCTTAAAAACCAGGTTTAACCCTCCGCTGTGCAGAAGACTGGAATCCATTAAGGGGGGAGGGGAGGGGAGGGGAGGGGGGCTGCAGTAGGCTGTGGGTCAAAGTTCAGGTTCTGTTCCCCAGTCTGACCCCGCCTGCAGCTCGCGCAGACCTCCATTTTAGAGATTGCGAGGGTCTCCATTTTGAGACGGTGAACAGACCGAGCCTGAGCTCGCGCGCAGTCAGAGCGGCTTTTTCATTTAAAAAAATAAATCAATCAATCATAAAAAAAATAAATCATAAAAAAAATAAATCATAAAAAAAATGCTGAACCATCGTCAGAGTCCAGCTCGCGGTGGTTCTGTTGGAACGGCGGGAAAAGCCGCGGCCGGTGTCATTCAGACCCGGTCCGTCCAATTCACGTCATTCCGGGAGCAGCTCGGAGGCCCGGGCTTCACGCTCCTCCGGTGATGAGGAGGAGCGATGAAGGTCGCAGAGAAACAGAAGATCTGCTGGTGATGAGCTCCATCTTCAGCTCAGCCGCCCCTCCTCCCGCTTCCTCCCCTCCCTCCCTCCGCTCGCCATTTTGTGTTCCTATAGCCATTTCATGTCAGGGGCGCTGCCGGGGAACAGAGCCCGCAGCCCGGCGGTGGTTCCCGCTAGGAACCCGCAGTGCGATGTCCGAGTGAGATTCAGACTGGTCCTGCTCATGAAAGGGGACATCAGAGGACATAGGACAGGTCTCAGACTGCCCTCCGCTCACAGGAAGTCACGGCGGACTCTGTCCTTCAGCTCTCATCAGACTCTCCGGTGAATTTAAAACAATCACTCATTTTCTGTCGCTTTTAAAACTTAATTATTGTAAACGACACGAGCTGCAGTGAGTGAGGGACACGGAGGAGGGTGAGGGACAGGAGGAGGGACACGGAGGAGGGTGAGGGACAGGAGGAGGGTGAGGACACGGAGGTGAGGGACATGGAGGAGGGTGAGGGACACGGAGGAGGGTGAGGGACTCATCTTGCATTGTTGAGTTTAATACAAATTATTCATCACGAAAAAGACGAGGTTGTGACATCCGGTCCGCGCGGCCTTTCAGTCCCGGACGTCCTCTGGTCAAACTGTCCCGAGGACCGGCAGCTCACCGAGACGCTGCATGTGTCGGTTTGAGGACGGTTAACGGCAGCTTCTCCTATAGGCTGCTTCATGTGTGCAGAAACAAACGTGTGGGCGGGGCCAGAGTAACACACACACACACACACACACACACACACACACACACACACACACACACACACACTCTACATACTTACATGTGAGAGCCAGTGAGCGGCCATCTTGACGGGGCAACGCCCATTTACTACAACGAATGTGCGGTCACATGACAGCGGAGAATTCACCAGAACACAGCACGTACAGCCCATGGAGGGGGGGGAGGGGACATGCGCCATTACATGAACATGGGATCATTGTGTTGGTCGTGTGTGTTTTCAGTCAATAGCCCCGTAAGACAGTGTGTGTAGTTGTACATCATGTCCTGGTTGTAATGGCAGAGAAAGAAGTGAAATGTTCGCTGTGAACAGTGTCACACGTCTCCGGGCGCGCGCCCGTCACTTTAAGTCTCCACACAGACCCAACGCAAACTATTTATTTTTTATTTTTATTTGTTTTTAACTCATGTAAAGAAGCGCGCGCAACTTGGGGGATCGTCCTTAATTATCTCGACACCGTATTTATTCGCGCGCGCGCACACCTTTCACCGCGCGGCCTGTGCAAAAGGAGGCGCGCGAGCGCGCCCCTCCATTCATAAGTGCGTAAAAACTACTCGGGAGTTACTACAGCGGCGCGAGAGAGGGGCGGGGCCGGCTGGTGCTACAGCCCAGCGCGAGGGAGGGAGGCAGAGGAAGGAGGGGGAGGGGAGGGGAGGGGCGATACTATAGAATGTGTGCGTGAGTCCTCGGCCACAACACGGTTGTTTTAGTATGGCGGCGGAAGGAACAGGACTTCCTGTGAGCGTCGGGTGGAGCTCGCTTTTAGAAACCCGGCAGCACCGGTGAACCCCCGCGCTGAGCTCCGCGCGAGCCAGGTGACCGTGGAGGACTGAATGAAGGACGGAGGACACGTCCAGGTTCACAGGACCAGGAGCTGCTGGGGTTTCTAATGGAGCTGAAATGTGTCAGAAAGCTGAGCGATGTCGGTTAAAGACAGATTCATTAAATGTGGTGTCACGTTCACAAGTTTAATGCAAAGACTGATTATCTTCGGAGTTTAAAAGATTATCTTTAACCTCAGTAAAAAAAAATAATAATAAACAGAATGAAACTCCAGCAGTAACATGGCGGCTGAGGTTGTAAGAGCTGAACATACTCCATCTTTATAACTTCATAACGTCTCAGAGCGAGCTGACCTGAACCACAGGAAACGGCTGCAAATACAGGCTTTAAAAACATCTCCATGTGGTTCTGGGGTCATTAAAACGCGTTTTCATAAATCCTGAAGCTGGAAGAATCACCGAGAACATAAATTCAGATTTATCATCTGACAGGACTGTTTCCTGAAGAAGAGCCACACCACGTGACCTCCACATTATTAAAATTAGGTTTATGTCTAAGAGTTTAAAGGAGTAATGAGGTAAACAGTGATTTTAATTACCAAAACTGATCAGATGTATTATTAATATAAACTGCAAAATATTTTGGATCTTTTTTTTCCTGTCTCTTTTTTGAAACAATAAATGTATTGAAGACAACTGGAACAGAAAATGCAACAGCAGGAAAAATCTATTAGGAAATAATATGAAGATGCATCACAGACAAATACATATGAATAAAATAATCTTCTTAATGTAGTGAGAAGAGAGTAACAGCAGCTACACACCAACTCACTGGATAAAATGTCATTTCTCAGTCATTCCTGCTCTGATTGCCTACTAATTATAAAACAATAATCTGATTTAAAAAAAAAAAAAACATCAACCTAAAATTGAGCTGACAAGTTTTTACAGGAAGAATTGTGGAGGACTGAAAAGAAGCACTGACACAGACTCACACAGTAAACATTCTGCTTTTCATTATTTTAACATTAACTTGTGATCAATAGGTTTGTCAGAACTGACATATTTTTTTAGGGTGCTTTTGAAAAGTTATGAATAATATGTAAAAGCTACAATATACAATAAATATAAACGAAAAAATAAAACAACATTCGTTAAATACATTTTCTGTTAAAATGTATAGGACTAAAACAGACCTTATTTGTTTTACTAAAGTATGACCACATAGAAGAAATGTCATTGTGTATTTTCAACATATTAAAGCAGCTGTTGTGTGTTTTTTTTATGGCTCTATAATTTCTTCTCCATAAACATTTTCAGTCTTCACAATGTTTCTGAGATTACAAAAAAAAAAAAAAACCGACTGGACTTTTTGAAATTGAAGAAGCAGGAAACTGAAGGGAAAGGTGGGAGATGTGGTTTTAACATGGTGTTACATGGTGTGAGGAGTCACAGCTGAAACTCTGCAGGTGATTGAAACGTGCTGGAAAACAACGTTTAGATGTAAAAGACACGTTTAGTATTAATTGATTTTTAACATCAGTTCAATGTTGAGTGATGAAGGTGAAGTCCAGACTATTCACTGACTTTAATACTTTTACATTATGTCCCTGTCTCCAATTAATGTCGTGATAAAGTGATCAAAAAATTTATTTAAATCAAATTATAATTATTTAAGTAAGCAGACCTGCAGGGGAAGTTCTATACATTTAGACAAATAAACATTTTTATGGTACATCTTTTTATACCTCAGAATTTCCTGAGGTATTAAATAATTTTCAGGATATGATTGTGGTGGATTTATTGATTGATTGTTCAGAATTAAAATCACAAAAAGTCAACAGAGACCATCCGCGGCTTAACGGCAGCACGCGCCGTCATTTCTTCATCAGCACACGGCTCGGTCGAACCAAACAAGAGAAGCAAAGCTCGGCTTTTCTTCTCTTGTTTTAAACCCATTTCTGGAGATAATTCAGTTCGGGTGGAGAATGGACCGGCCCGGCCCGGCCCGGCCCGGCCGGCCCGCCCGGCCCCGTGGCTCCCCTCCGCGAAACAAAATGGGGGAGAAGGAGGAAGACGGGAGAGAAGGAGGGAGTTCCTGCTTTGTCTAAATGAGAGCGAGGGAGAGAGTGTGTGTGTGTGTGTGTGTGTGTGTGTGTGTGTGTGTGTGTGTGTGTGTGAGTGACGTCAGCCTCCGCTTTGTTTTGAACCGGTGAGGAACAGGGTGGGACCAAGAGCAGCCAATGGAAGAGCAGCAAGGAAAGGGGCCCGTCTCTTCGAGCGCGCGCGCGCGCGCACACGCGCACACACGCGCACACACACCACTTGGATTTCATCTCTGAACAGCAGAGGGCCGTCTGAGTCACTCTGCAGAGCTTCTGACAATGTTTCAGTGTAAATGTGATTTATTCATTTATGTTATTTATTTAAAAGATAAATTAAAGGTCATCGTTCATCCAGTGGAGAAATAATCCGATAAATGAAAAGTGTTCATGTAAACAGCAGCTGCAGAACTAATGTTAGTACAGTTTAATATACAATAACATCATGAAGTTATTACCAACAACAGTTTTCTTTCTTTCTCTCACTCACTCACTCACGCACAAACACGCGCGCGCACGCACGCACCCACTTGTGTGGGGCCCAGAGCAGACCGTGATGAGGGGAACTCTAGTTGAGTATATTAAACTAACTACACACATTTTAATGGAAGTCCTGCAAGCCTGTGATTCTCTGATTAAATCAAAGTTTGTTTTCTCTTCCTTCCATATTATTTCATTAATGCAAATATCTGTACAATTAAAAAAAAAAAACAAAAAAAAAACACAACAAACAAACAAACGAAACGACTGATTTTTTTTCTGTTGCTAAAATTTGTCAGGGAAGGTTTTTCATAAAAACAAAAACAAAACAATGACTCCCTTTCAAGGAAACGTCTGCTGATTACAAAACTACAGTCCATTATTGTGTGTGTGTGTGTGTGTGTGTGTGTGTGTGTGTGTGTGTGTGTGTGTGTGTGTGTGTGTGTGTGTGTGTGTGTGTGTGTGTGTGTGTGTGTGTGTTGCAAACTGGACCATGATGTCACCAAGTCATGCATCAAGATGTTAAAGGGAGATTTAAGGTGACCTTAAAAAAAGAAGCATCTTTGCTTCTTCAGCAGATGAAAAATAAAAAAACAAGAAAATCATCAAAGTAATTAAAACAATACAAAATAAAACATTTATATTTATAAAAAACACATGTTTCATTCAAATGTGAGTTAAACTGCATTTGACTCTAACTGAATTATGACTGAAAACAACGGCTGCCAACTCACTGGATGATGAATTATTCTGCGTCACAGCAGGAACCTCAGCTGTTGTAGAAATGTGGTGTACTTATAACACAAATCAACTAACAAGTTATTAAGAGCAGTTTTAAAAATCAATAAGTGAGCAAATGGGCAGAAAAATACATTAAAAATGACTAGAATATTTTTTATATAATTTTTAAAAACCATTAACTTTTGTAGAACAGCCTTCTTCCAAATACATTAAAAAAAAAAAAAATTCGTTTTAAAAGAAAGTATATTTTTACTTGGAATTTTTTTTTCCTCAACAAGACTTTTAATTTTAATTTTAAGGAAATAATCTGAACTCAAATGAGCACACAAAAAAAAATGTGGACAACAAAACCATAAACTGCACACGGAAAGTTTCAGCAGCACAAAGCACATCATTAAGTTCAGGGTTGAGGTGCTTTTACATGTTTGTGCTACTGATGATGAACTGCACCTCATTCATCTGAAGGTTCACTTCCTCTTAACATCGGATTCAGTAATTAAAATAAAATGTAGTTAAACATGAACACGTTAAAGATTAAACCAGTGGTTCCAACCTGTGTATATAACCATATCAACAGTTCACGTCTCCGAGTCGTGAATAAACGAGTTTCCATCTAAACTTCTCGCATGGTTTCATTTCAACAAACTTTCTGATGATCTGATATCTCAGAGAAACAGTGCAGAAAACACAACTTAGTTTTTCCTTCTTTCCTCCCAAATATTCATCTGATGACCACATTCATCCCTGAAAACTGGAGAAACTCACAGCTCCGCCTGCAGAAACTCCAACAGCAACGTGCTGCTGACACGCTGATGCTGCAGAATCAATAATGTGATGATCTGATGACGTCATACAGAATCACTACGGGCCGGCTCTCTCCTTTCTTCTACAAATTTGGGCCATAATCAAAAAAATCCAAATCAAATATGGACCGGTGCTGAAGATCTCCTCTCAGACACTCAGACATCTCTGAGAGTCGCCTCCTGCTACAAACAGTAAATATGAAGTCATGATGCCAATCAGAGGCTTTAAATCACTATAAATACTCCGGCTGCCGACTTCCTGCCTCTCAAACCAGGACGAGTCTTTTTATGAACACGTCCAACTGTCACCGTGTTTCCTCAAAGGCCATCTAACATCACAATGCAGCGCTGCAACACACACACACACACACACACACACACACACACACACACACACACACACACACACACACACACACACACACACACACACACACACACACACACACACCACGTGAGCAGTGCAGTGGATGTGATATGGCACACCCCCGGACTTGCACACACCCCCTTTGGAGGAGGGAGGAGGAAGACGAGAAGGAAGATGAAAGGAGGAGGAGGAGGAGGGGCTCCTCAACCGCTCCTTCTCCTCTTCCTCCTCCCTCCTCCCGCTGCAGCTCATACATGTCTGCAGCAGTGTGTGCATGCGCGCGCGGCCGCAGCACATGCCTGTCAGACATGTGACCAGCAGCCAGAGCCTCCATTTTAACTCTTTGAGTGTAGCAGGAGAGGAAGAGAAGCAGGGAATTATGGGATGGAAAGCAAACTGAGCTCAGAGCTGCAACAGGAACCAGCTGCAACAGGGTGAAGGAGCGCGTCTCTTAGCGCCGGTGGAATCAAAGCGGCTGCATCCCATCGTTTTATCCTAAAAATAACAACAGAGGAGCGTTTTCCAGCGAAACCTGCAGAAGTTCCTGAGAAGCAAAAAGTCCAGATACTGTTTCAGGGTTCAAAGTTCATCAGCAGCTTCTGATTTCAGGTTCCTTCCTGCACAAACGAAGGCTGAAGCCTCTTCATCAGCGCTCCAACAATCTCTTCCGGAGACGACGGCAGCGGAAACATGAAAACATCTCAAAAACACTTGTTCTTCAAAAGGAAAGTGTGACTTCCTGTCACACGTCGCTGGAAGAACAGCAACCTTCATCATACTGCAGCTCCTCAGATTTTCAAAATAAAATGACGAAGTTACAGCGCAGTGATGTGTTATTGGAACGTCCTGGAAAGAGTGCACCCGTGTCACTGCCATTGAGCACATTAACACTCGTCATTTTAAACAGGCACGATGTCGCAGCCCCGTCGTGAATGAAGCGGTCGTCGGGAGTGATCGTGGTCGTCAGGCGCCATGTGACCATCAATGGATGCTTTATGTCCTGCAGGAGTCACAGTCACCACTCACAGACGTGTTTCACGCACAACGCTGATCTGGCAGCTTTTCAGAATTTAAAGTGACAAAATGAATGAGTGATTATCTTTTGTGCCCTGGAGGCGGAGCTTGTTGGAGGGTGACTGAAGACTAAATTAGTCGCTGTATTTCACAGTTTTACTTCTGATAATCACGTGAAAGCGCCTGTACAACGTCCTCTGTGGTCGTGGAGGTGTCTTCATAGATGACACTGCTGAGTTGCATTCTGGGAAATGTAGGATACACAACTTTCCCAACAATAACGGTTCACTGCCGCTAACTTTGGTTGAAGGACAGTTTAAAGTTCACAGCAGCGTCATTGAACCAAAAGAAAACATTTTGACATCTAAAAGTATATACTTAAAAATGTGCACGCCTTATTTATTTTTATTTTATCTTATGGTTTGTAGGTAGACGTGTAAATAAATATAGAAGAAGCACCTCCATTGTTGTGAGTGGTGTTGAAATATAATAACTTCTTTATATAATCCTAAATTTATTTAATTAATTCATTATCTTTTTTTTTCTTTATTATGGGACAGTTAAAGAAACAAAAATTCCCTGCTTCCACTTATATATATATATATATATATATATATATATATATATATATATATATTTATATATATATATATATATATATAAAATAAAAAGCCTCAAGAATGAAAATGTGTTTTCTAAAAAAACAAACTGTTTTCATGTTGAAGAGATTTTTAGATTGAGAGTGAAAACTGCTCGTTCAGCAGAAAAAAAACATTCAACATGTCTCAGCTGAAGAAGACGGAAACCGTGTCACGGACGTCACGGCTGCTAGAAGACCAGCAGAGCTTTTTATTTTAAAGGTTCTTCTTGTAGAAACAAACGTAAGTTCTACTACAGAACTTTTGGAGGTTTCAGTTATCTGACTGACTCGTGTCCTGAAGAACCGAGAACCTCAGCAGGAAAAATAAACAGAGACAATCTGGGTCAAACAGACAAAGTGCTACACACACGCACGCACACACACACACACACACACACACACACACACACACACACACACACACACACACACACACACACACACACACACACACACAGGAAGTTCTATATGCGAAAGAGCAACTACAGAAATGCCTCCCGGCCAATCAGAAGCCTGGGTGCCTTATTGGCTCCTTAATCTCCAGTTTCTTTCTCATTGCTGAAAATATATCAAGAAATAAAGTCCAACGGGCAAAGGCCTCACCCCTCTCACACTCTCACCCCTCTCACACTCTCACCCCTCTCACCCCTCTCACACTCTCACACTCTCACCCCTTTCTCCCTCTCCCTCTCCCACTACTATCTCGTGAGGGTGGTGTTTTGGTTGGTTGTAGAAGCTGAAAGGTCACGAAGAGTAAACAAAGACAAAGAAGGACGAGACGAGGACGAGACGAAGACACTCAGGAATGTCTTTCAAACTTCTTTTTTTTCAAAATCTCCTCATTTCTCAGCGACGAAGAAAATCTGTTGTGTTTAAGGACTGATTTTTTAACATGAACAGCTTTAAAAAGAATTAAAAATATAACGAAAATATATCCAAACTGAGCTGGTAAAAGTTGGACCCCAAAACAAATGAAAATATGTGTACTTTGTGTTGTTGGTTCACTTCCTGTAAAATCCACGTCGGTGTGGCGATGACGTGAGCTCGGTGCCGTTCACCGAGCGGAAGTGGAAGTGGGAGTGGAAGTGGAAGTGGGAGTGGAAGTGGGAAGTGGAAGTGGGAGTGGAAGTGGAAGTGGAAGTGGGAGTGTAAGTGGGAGTGGAAGTGGAGGAGCTGCAGGAAAATGTTTGCAATCAATTCAGTTTTACTTCCAGCAGCAGAGACGACGACTTCAGTATCG